>NW_013666378.1:367367-373239 GCF_000517525.1 Limulus polyphemus | reverse complement strand
GGCTTTCAAAGGCCTAACATATCCACGTTCTTGACAAACCGTCTTAAGGCTTTCACAGATCTACAACACCCATGTTATCAGCAAATCATTTAAGGGCTTTCAAAGGCCTAACATATCCACGTTCTTGACAAACCGTCTTAAGGCTTTCACAGATCTACAACACCCATGTTATCAGCAAATCATTTAAGGGCTTTCAAAGGCCTAACATATAAACGTTCTTGGCAAGCCGTCTTAATGCTTTCACAGATCTACAACACCCATGTTATCAGCAAATCATTTAAGGGCTTTCAAAGGCCTAACATATCCACATTCTTCACAAACCGTCTTAAAGCTTTCACAGATCTGCAACACCCATGTTATCAGCAAATCATTTAAAGGCTTTCAAAGGCCTAACATATAAACGTTCTTGGCAAACCGTCTTAATGCTTTCAGAGATCTGCAACACCCATGTTATCAGCAAATCATTTAAGGGTTTTCAAAGGCCTAGCATATAAACGTTCTTGGCAAACCGTCTTAATGCTTTCAGAGATCTGCAACACCCATGTTATCAGCAAATCATTTAAGGGTTTTCAAAGGCCTAGCATATAAACGTTCTTGGCAAACCGTCTTAATGCTTTCAGAGATCTGCAACACCCATGTTATCAGCAAATCATTTAAGGGCTTTCAAAGGCCTAACATATCCACGTTCTTGGCAAGCGCCCTAACCACCTGGCCCACTGTATTTGTAATCACGCGTATGTTGCTAACATCAGCTTACAATATCATCACCAAATCAACGTCTGTGTCAAGAAATATATCAAATAAATGAGATTCTGTGCGACTGAAATTTATTATCTTTGTAATTAGTGGTATAGAAAGTTTCAATGTTTCCTACCCGCCTTTAAAAAATATTTGTTATAATAAGGTTAAACAAACAGTGGCTGACCGATACATCACGATAATACGTTTTAAAACCTAAAACTCGAATATCCTATTGATCTTCTTATCGATTAAGATGGAAATTAGGCTAAAGTGTTTGTGTTCTTTTGATTAACGTGAATCAATATTCTCGCCTCGTCTCTAGTAATGATCTTCTTTGATGTAAATGTATATTATTTATTATATATTTTAACGTTAATGAAAAAGGTAGCCGATACAAGGTTACGTCAATGTTAAAATTGTTGCCTTTTTTTCTTAGATGAATTTATTAGCTCGTTATTTTTCCTAAGTGAATGTTGACCACTGACATCCTTGTGTTTGCAATGGCTCGATTAATTCCGCTTGTCTGATAGATTATTATGACTGAAATATTATTGGCTCATTACTGCTTGTCATTAAGTTCCCAACTTTGTTGCGCTCAATTCTTACAAGTTCATAAACTGTAAAAAAAAATAATAATAAAAAAAGGTTAATTTAGATTATACCGAAATTACAACTACGTGCCCCCTCCCCCAGATGGGATAGCTGTAAGTCTACGAACTTTCAACGCTAAAAATCTGGGGTTAGATTCCCGTTGGTGGACACAGCAAGTAGCCTAATGCGGCTTTGCTCTATCCAAGTAACTAATATGGCAGACAAATATAAAGTACATAGTTCATGAAATACGAAAACTGGAAAATCAAATCTTCGGTGTATCTGAAAACAGAGGAATTCGAACAAACAACAATGAAATTTGGTGAAATCTTTAAACAACGATGAACTTCCAAAAGGATGTGTAACAATGTATTGAAAATCAAGCTAACATGAACCGAACATCTAAAAAAATGTAATTATTTTATTTTTGCAAGACGTCATTGGACCCGTGTCTGTATGAATTAAGAGCATAATGGATTATTTGGAATAACAGATTTTTTTAGCACGCTATCATCTTTCTTTTGTAACGAAATGGGCTGGACTTGGCCTAATAGTTAGCATGCTCGGGCTGCGAATCCGAGGATACATGGTTTGGGGCTCTTGCAGCGAAAAAACGAGCTCTGAACTTTTGATAGTAAGGACACTATAAGAGTTACGGTCAAATCTCGTTATTCGATTAAATAAGAGTTTACAAAGAGTTGGTGGTGGATGCTGTTGACTAGCTGCCTTCCCTGTATTGTGTCCGTTCCAAATTATGCACGGATAGCCCATGTGTAACTTTGTGTAAAAATTCTGAATCAAATAACAACACAAAATAGAAAGAAAAAATGTTATGTTTCCGTTCAATAATAATCATGTCATATAGTTCCAACATCACAATGTCTTTGGCAGCTGTTAAAAGAAAATCCACAGAATCCAGCAAAAACATTTTTATTGACAGGACTATACCAAGTACTGTTACATCTTTATTAACGGGACTACACCAAATTCTGTTACGTATTTATTGACATTACTACACCAAGGATTTTTACGTCCTTCATAACAGGAATGCATCAAGTACTGTTACGTTTTTATTGACCAAATACTATTGTTTCTTTATTGACAAGAATACACCAAATACTATTGTTTCTTTGTTGACAAGAATACATCAAATATTTTTGATTCTTTATTGACAAGAATACACCAAATACTATTGTTTCTTTATTGACAAGAATACACCTGATACTATTGTTTCTTTATTGACAAGAGTAATCTAAATACTATTGTTTCTTTATTGACAAGAATACACCAAATATTATTGCTTTCACAATTGTTTTCAAAGGTTTATAGTTTTTTAATCTCTTTCCTTCAACATACCTTTTTAAAAGCCAATCACATTTTATCTTTGAAAGTTATTTATGCAATAAAATAATTTTTACTGTCAGTGGGTTTGAGTAAAACACTCATCAGTTCTCAAAAGGTTAGCTCCATGTCTCCAGATTTAAAATAGTACGGGTCTATCTGTTGATGAAATCAAATTGTAAAGTATTAGTACAGTAGAGAATAATACAGCGTTATACGTTACAGTATAGAACAACATTGAATACTACAATGTAGTAGCGTAGCGTATTACACTAAAGATTATTTCAGCATTGCATACCTTCGCATATAGTGTAGTATATTAGAGCAAACCATGGTCTTAGAAAATATGCTAAAATAACATCGCTTTAGATCGTAACATAAACTGCAAAATAAAGGATGATGAATTGTAACAGAGATACATCATAAAACAATCAATATTATATTATATTACCTCTACATCCATGACAGTGATACATCATAAAACAATCAATATTATATTATATTACCTCTACATCCATGACAGTGATACATCATAAAGCAATCAATATTATATTATATTACCTCTACATCCATGACAGTGATACATCATAAAACAATCAATATTATATTTTATTACCTCTACATCTATGACAGTGATATATCAGAAAACAATCATGATTATATTACATTACATTACCTCTACATCCATGACAGTGATACATCATAAAACAATCAATATTATATTATATTACCTCTACATCTATGACAGTGATACATCATAAAACAATCAATATTATATTATGTTACTTCTACATCCATGACAATGATATATCATAAAACAATCAATATTATATTATGTTACTTCTACATCCATGACAGTGATATATCAGAAAACAATCAATATTATATTACTTCTACATCCATGACAGTGATATATCAGAAAACAATCATGATTATATTACTTCTACATCCATGACAGTGATATAGCAGAAAAAAGACAATAAATATTATATTACCTCCACAATCTACCCTGTTGGGGAAGTCACACCACTCGTTCTCAGGATCATAAAGCAGACCATGTGGGCAGTTCTTCAGAAATGGCTCTCCACCCACACAGTGATAATATTGTGCACAGTTTTCCTTCTTCGGAAATAGTCCGACCGGTTTGGGACATTCTTCTGTAGGTTTATAGTCAACTGTGAAATATATAGACAAATAAATCATCATCTCTCGGTTTGGGGCATTCTTCTGTAAGTTTATAGTGAAATGTGAAACATGTAGACAAAAAAATCATCATCTCTCGGTTTGGGGCATTTTTCTGTAAGTTTATAGTGAAATGTGAAACATGTAGACAAAAAAATCATCATCTCTCGGTTTGGGGCATTCTTCTGTAAGTTTATAGTGAAATGTGAAACATGTAGACAAAAAAATCATCATCTCTCGGTTTGGGGCATTCTTCTGTAAGTTTATAGTGAAATGTGAAACATGTAGACCAAAAAATCATCATCTCTCGGTTTGGGGCATTCTTCTGTAGGTTTATAGTCAACTCTCGAATTTCAACACTTTGCAGTGCACATGCGACAAGTTTAAGGGTAAAAGTATCGCCCTCGTAAAATATTACTCGAGATCCTATTGGTTATGACAAGTTTAAGGGTAAGAGTATCGCCCTCGTAAAATATTACTCGAGATCCTATTGGTTACGACAAGTTTAAGGGTAAGAGTGTCACCCTCATAAAATATTACTCGAGAACCTTTAGGTTACGAGACCAGTTACTCTCGTCAAGAAAGTATAAAAATACATAAAATTCTATATAAGAATGATCCAAGGTCATTTCTCCACGTCCAAACGATGCGTCAACAGTTGGTTCTTCAATCATTACGATTACCGGAATGTTGTTTCTATAGTTTTGAATTTTGATGGACGTGATTCATGATGTTCAATACGTTGAAACGTGTGCCAATGCTTAAAAAAAACAACGCTAGAAACCGGGTTTCGATACCCGTGGTGGGCAGAGCACAGATAGCCCATTGTGTAGCTTCGTGCATAAATTCAAACAAACAAACAATCTTAAAAAAGCGCCCCTGGTGGCACAGCGGTATGTCTACGGACCTACAACGCTAGAATTCCGGTTTCGATACTCTTGGTGGGCAGAGCTCAGATAGCCCATTGTGTAGCTTTATGCATAAATTCAAACAAACAAACAAGCTTTAAAAAAGCCCCCCAGTGGCACAGCGGTATATCTGCGGACCTACAACGCTAGAATCCCGGTTTCGATACTCTTGGTGGGCAGAGCTCAGATAGCCCATTGTGTAGCTTTATGCTTAATTACAAGCAAACAAACAAAAGCTTAAAAAAAGAAAAAAAGAGAGACAATAGTACTATCGTCTCACCTCTGACACATATGGACAAACGTACCTATAGATTGATAACTATTGACCTGTTGCTACTGAGAGATGGACAAATGTAATAACAAAGAAAGATGCGTTGATTGAAAATGTTCCAAGATGTCATTTCGCAATCCCGAAACAAGCACATGGCACGATATCAAACATTAAATATATGTAAGATAATATTATAACTTTAGCTGTTTGTTTGTTTTAGAACAAAGCCACATTAAGCCATCTGCTGTGTCCACCGCGGGAAATCGAACCCCGCATTTTAGGGTTGTAAGTCTGTAGACTTTAGCACCAAATCACGTCAATACGGATAAAGATTCCCAGACACTCTTCACTATTAAAAAAAAAAGCAACAAAAGCTCTATTTATTTACTATCTCAAAAAATATAAAATTGTTTGCTATAACTTTTACATAATATTGTCCTGAAAGAATGTTGTTAATCTCAATAAAGAGTTTTCACCAAGTTTACTGAATTTTGATCAGTGACAAGTGACTATAGAGTACTGAATTTCTACATCCTTATGTTTTTGTGTCTGTTTTTTTATTTTATTTTATTTAGCAATAATTAGTAAGATAAGAATTTCTTTACTAGTAAACAAAATGCAGTGATATATCTAATTTTTTTTTACATTTGGAGGAGGAGGGGGGGATATAAAAAATTGACACTTTCATGTCATTGAAAGTCACAATGGAATAGGTTTAAAATCTTAAAAGAGTATAACTCAGATGAGGAGGCTGCTGGGGGGAAAGGGGGAGGGCATAGCTCTCCAATGGGAGGAGTCTGTCGTCTCCCTGGGGGCCCGGCATGGCCAGGTGGGATAA
>NW_013666378.1:360725-366450 GCF_000517525.1 Limulus polyphemus | reverse complement strand
CAGATAGCCCTCGTGTAGCTTTGCGCGAAATTCAAAACATACAAACAAACAAACCGTCTCCCTGGTGGACTCGCCCCTGAACTGTTGATAGAGCATTTGTAACTTACGTATTTCAAAGAACTTTATAAGAACAGGAAGAGAGATATATCAAATAATGCTTCTAGTTGAAAGTCTGGAGAATTCTAACAGTATTATATGAGATAGATAAAACTCACTTTTTGGAACAATCCGATCTCCACAGTCAACCATATCAGCATCCAGACATATTCTTCTTTCGGCTTCAAACAACAGTCCTAATTTGCATTCTCCTATGAAAGCTTCAGATTTCCAGCAGTTCCAGTACTTCTCGCAGTCTGTTTCATGAGCAAACTGACCATTTTCCTGAGGGCATACGAACCCTTTCACGTACACCACTTATATATATATAAAAACAAAAAAAAGCATCTTACATGTGCTTTAGGTCCTTATACCTACATATAATGCTATTGAAAGAACTTAGCTGTCAGTACGTGGATGCTGATTGAACGGAAATTAATTCTAAATTATTTTTAGAATAAGTTGACATTCATTTATTATTGTCTTACTAAAGCTAGCGTATTCAACCAGCCTTTTATATACAAGTGTTACCAGATAAATATAGTTCAAACTGAAATTATAAATTATCTTGCTTTTAACAAACATAGATTATGCACTGATAGAAATAAAAAACACACTTAACCATGGTGTTTAGCACAGTTTAAGGACGATGTTTATAAAACATTTTCAGAATGATGTTTATAACAGTTAAATATTTTGAGAATTATATATTCGTAGCAAATTAAACCATGTTGAGGGTTATGCTCATAACACAATAAAATATGTTGAGGGTTATGTTCATAGCACAATAAAACATGCTGAGGGTTATGCTCATAACACAATAAAATATGTTGAGGGTTATGTTCATAACACAATAAAACATGATGAGGGTTATGCTCATAACAATAAAATATGTTGAGGGTTATGTTCATAACACAATAAAACATTTTGAGAATTATGCTCATAACACAATAAAACATGTTGAGCGTTATGTTCATAACACAATAAAACATGTTGAGGGTTATGCTCATAACATAATAAAACACGTTGGGGTTATGCTCATAACACAATAAAACATGTTGAGGGTTATGCTCATAACACAATTGAATATGTTGGGGTTATGTTCATAACACAATAAAACATATTGAGGGTTTTGCTCATAACACAATAAAATATGTTGAGGGTTATGCTCATAACACAATAAAACATATCGAGGGTAATGCTCATCACGAATTTTTCCTTGCGCTTATTGTTTAAGTAACAATACAAGGTACGAACCTGATGCAAAGGTAAGCAACAAAAGTCCAACTGTTTTCATCTTAGCAGTAATACCGTTATTATTCACAATTTATGTCTTCACCCTAATGAAAACAAACCCACGGTTAGAATAAAATACACATATATATATACACTTCCAATATGTCTATTTTTTAACCGAATGTTTTACAGTTTACAAGAAGAGAATCGTTTGACGGAAAATTTTTTACATATTTTAAAGACTGACGAAATGGCTAGCAGTTAGATCTGATTTCATATGAATTTTACATTACTTCAAATGTAACCAACTTCGCTAAAGATATACATTTTATCTTCTTGTTTTATTTTTTATTTGTCGAAAACAAATGATCACTTTATAACTGATCTCAATGGAAAATTTGTCATCATAATGTTTGTTTTTAAGCACAAAGCTACACAATGAGCTATCTGTGCTCTGCTCACCACGGGAATCGAAACCCGGTTTCTAGCGTTGTAAGTCCGCAGACATACCGCTGTGCCACTGGGGGGCTTGTCAGCATATATGGTGTGTATTTACTCCCGTCATTACTATTGCAAATTTTGTCAAAGAAACTTTTTTAGTTTTTAGTTTTCGTAGTAAAGCCCAAAGCTACACAATGGGTTCTGCCCACAACGGGTATCGAAACCCGGTTTCTAGTGGTATAAGTCCGCAGACATACCGCTGTGTCATTGAGAGACTGCGAAGAAAGAACAGGTTAGCTCAGTTTATTCTTGAATTTGCCATGTATTATTCAGCTACATGAGAACGGATAATTCTATAGCGCTTGTCAGGGCTGTCTGTCTGTTTGTAAAACGTTAGTAACAAATTCTTTGTTCTACCATGGACACTTTCGCAGCTAAATAGCAGCATTACCTGCGACACTCGCCCCGCCTGCAAAACGCTCCAACTTCCGTTTTATTTTTTTATTATTTCAATAAGGATTTTTTAAAGTGAAGTTTGAAAACGTATAAAATAGTTGCTGACCTCATGTCGATTTATTAGAAGGTCCAAAGGTGTCGATTTTGACAACTGTAGCCCACCCTGTTTAAAATAAGGTGCTTGATATTATGGACATACCCTGTTTTGCACAACTGCTTAGCTAATATTACCCTGGATAATGATAATGATATATTTAGTTATGTCATAATCAACCCTGAATAGCGATAATAACACATTTCGTTACGTCATGGTTAACCCTGAATAGCGATAATAACACATTTCGTTACGTCATGGTTAGCCCTGAATAGCGATAATAACACATTTCGTTACGTCATGGTTAACCCTGAATAATGAGAATGACGTACATGATTGTGTGTGTAACACCGTACTGTTGTTTTACTGTGTTATGTTGGTATCATAAAATATTCTATTCGTACTTATTAGATTATATCGAGTTCATTGTCACGTGATTAAATATTGTCTCAAAAACCGACCTTCACATTTATTTCTTGCCGAACTTAATCTATTTAATT
This sequence comes from Limulus polyphemus, assembly GCF_000517525.1. Classification (NCBI taxonomy): domain Eukaryota; kingdom Metazoa; phylum Arthropoda; class Merostomata; order Xiphosura; family Limulidae; genus Limulus; species Limulus polyphemus. Next base: position 363,627 of record NW_013666378.1, on the reverse strand, counting down.
ATGCGAGAGAGAAAAAAAAGTTGACTATTTTAAACAGTTTTAAAGAATAAATTAGTAGCTACTTATTCTTAAAATGTCTACATAAATATCTAACCAAAATCAGTTTGTGTCACATCACGCTTGATTTCTCGAAATAGGTTTGTTTGTTTGAAGTTAAGCACAAAGCTACACGATGGGCTATCTGTGCTCTGCCCACAAGGGGTATCGAAACCCGGTTTCTAGGATTGTAAGTCCGCAGACATACCGCTGTGCCACTGGAGGGCCTTGAAATAGGAGGAGTCATAAAAGCCAAAATGCATTTATCTAGACAGAATAGTTTGGTTACTGTATGCCCATTACAATTTTAGTGACGGGGGTAACATTGGGCCGTGTATAACTAACTTACATAAACATGTTATTTTTTTCTTTAAGCAGTTAGTATTTAATAAGCGACCCATAAAAGCAAGAATACTTTTGTCCTCCCCCCTAACAAAAAACCCTATTAATATTACATAAGTAAAATTGTTTGTTTGTTCAATTTTACTCGAATGCTATCTACCCTAGTTGTTCCTAATTTTAAAATGATAGATGAGAGGAAAAACAGCTGGTCAACATCACCCACCGCCAACTCTTTGGCTACTCTTTACCAACGAATAGTGAGATTGACCGTCACGTTATAACGCTCCCACGGCTGAAAGGGCGAGCATGTTCGATGACGAGATTCTAACCCTCAGCAACATATTGCGAATCAAGTGTCTTAACCACTAGTCCATGTCAGGTCCCGAAACTAAAATGTTACACTAAATTATATCACAAATAAAAATAATACGGTGTTTCCATGGGAACAAAAAACATTAATCTTATGTCAAGTGAACCTTTCATGAGTTAGGTCTGGACCCCCACTTATATGTACGCCACCACGTTTACTAATCGTATACCAAACTGTAAACAGTGGAAAAGTATTACTTTAATCGGAGTTGTTTCTAACACGAGCTCGGTTCAATGCTTACCTCGTTCAGTCGTCTTCTAACCGTTGTTCAGAAGTGTGTCCAAGGCTGTGAGCATTGCATATTTATTCATGACATTTTGATGATTACAAAACAGTTGTGATAAGCAGTCGTCTGATTCTTGATACTTCTTGGCTTGGAAGTGTTTCTGGAATAAACTCGATTGAACAGCGCAGATGACGAACGGTAGTAGTTTCCTGTGAGATCTCAACAGGAGGTACCAGCGCCTTCACGGATGTGTGTGATGTAAGGATAACGGCGTAGTTATTTAGAACGAAAAAAACAAACAAAACACACACAAACAAACCGTCAGCTCTTGTTATTTGCAGAATAAAAAGAAGGGTTGATCATCCTTTAACATTGGAACTTTTAATCACCGAATAAAGGTCGTTTTTTACACCTCTCTTAGACTTACAATCATATTATTTCTAAAAATTTAAAACAGTATTATATATATCCTCCCTTTGGTGGTACAGTGGGAAATTTACGGACTTAAAATTCGAGGTTCGATTTGTTTAAAAGTTTAAAACAGTATTATATACCCCTTTGGTGGTACAGTGGGAAATTTACGGACTTACAACCTTAAATGGTTGCATGCAATGGCTTCTGTTGACACTTTGCAAAGGAAAACCCGAAGCGGTATTGCTACTGTCAGATTTTGTAGGCCGGATTCTTTGCAGTAGGTGTCTGTTATTTGTTGACGATAAATTTCAACAAGAAACAAACAGCAACACACTCCAGTTGTTTTAAAATAATATATTAAAACAAGTCAGCCGTAGATACAAATGTTCGTTACACTGTTGGTTATTACAGTTGTATCCAGAGCTTTAAATATTTGGTCTCTTTTTCGTCAAAGTCCACATATCTTGGTTCCATTACTTTAGAACACAATTGACAAGACGAATTTTCTTCTCTGCTCTGTTATTAGAATACAGTGTGTGATAATTTCACTTTAAAAATCGTCACTATACACTCTTTATCGTTAAACTTACAATTTGTGGATTTTATGTGAACAGCCATACAATTGTTCAAGCTATATTTGAGGCAAAATTGCTTCCAGATTTAATCTCATAGCAAATATTTTTTTACAAATTTTCTGTAGTGGGGCATACCTCCAGATCCCCATAGCATTAGTATGCTTTGCATGCTGATTGTGCTTTGAACAATATGCGTTTGCATTTTATCTCACAAATTAGTATTCTCGTTTCAAACATTCTGTGTACAGGCCTGATGACAATTATACGTCAGAAAATGACAGTAACGATTATATTATCTCCACGATCCATGACACTAATTTATAAAAAAACAAAAAAACAAAAAAAACACGAGTGATTATACTACTTCCACGATCCGTGACAGTGATGTATCAGAAAAAGACAGTAAGAAGTATATTATCTCCATGATCCGTGACAGTGATATATCAGAAAAAGACAGTAAGGATTATATTATCTCCATGATCCATGACAGTGATATATCAGAAAAGGACAATAACGATTATATTATTTCCACGATCCGTGACAGTGATATATCAGAAAAAGACAGTAAGGATTATATTATCTCCATGATCCATGACAGTGATATATCAGAAAAGGACAATAACGATTATACTACTTCCACGATCCATAACAGTGATATATCAGAAAAGGACAATAACGATTATATTATCTCCACGATCCATGACAGTGATATATCAGAAAAAAGACAATAAATATTATATTACCTCCACAATCTACCCTGTTGGGGAAGTCACACCACTCGTTCTCAGGATCATAAAGCAGACCATGTGGGCAGTTCTTCAGAATTGGCTCTCCGCCCACACAGTGATACTATTGTGCATAAGATGAGGTTAGCTCAGTTTATCCTTGAATTTGCCATGTATTATTCAGCTACATGAGAACGGATAATTCTATCGCGCT
>NW_013666378.1:343120-360153 GCF_000517525.1 Limulus polyphemus | reverse complement strand
GACTAGTTGCCTTCCCTCTAGTCTTACACTGCTAAATTAGGGACGGCTAGCACAGATAGCCCTCGTGTAGCTTTGCACAAAATTCAAAACAAACAAACAAATTGTTCTAAAAGTATAAGTTTCTAATTGTAACTGTTATTGTACATTTGTAATTAAATTTTATTATTTTCAAGGTGTTCATGGTGTTTTTACTAATCATTTTAATCAGGAGTAATTACTTTTTTCTGATCTAATATTAGTATGATATGAAAAAAGTGGTGATCAGAAACGCAAACAAAGACAAGAAGAGATAAAAAAGTTGAAACCTTTGACTAAAATTAGCACTTTTTTTTAAAAATCATGAAAAGAAAGTGTAGTGATTTAGAAGCAGGTACATCTGATACACAGAATGAAAAATAAACTGATATTACTGTTTTACAGTCACCATACCCATCAGATCAACCAAAGGCCACTCAACCTTCTCCTGCAAAAAATTCTTAACATTCAATCCTCAAATGCTCCAGAAGAAAGTAGTACTACATTGTTTGAACAAGAAACTTAAAATATTAGGTCGTACATTTAAGCCCTACATATATAATATTAAATGTAATTCCACTAGCGAGCCCTACCGGTAGTGAATGAAATTATCAAGTTGGTAATTTCAGGGTTAAACAAAGTCGAACATTGAGCGTTATAAACTTCACTCAATGTACAAGGTGTCCCCAAAACTTGTTGCCATTGTAACATTAGGGCGAAGTAACACACGTTTTCTTGTTACTTTGTAAGATATTTAGATAATAGCTCTGAGCATTGATGGTTGTGTGAAGGTAATCTGGATTAAATGTCTTCAGTACTTTAAGAGTTTTAATAGGCCCAGCAAAGGCAGGTGGTTAGGAGGCGCTCGACTCGTAATCTGCGGGTCGCGGGTTCGAATGCCCGTCCCACCAAACATGCTCGCCCTTTCAGCAGTGGGGGCGTTATAATGTTACGATCAATCCCGCTATTCATTGGTAAAATAGTAGCCCAAGAGTTGGCGGTGAGTGGTGATGACTAGCTGCCTTCCCACTGCTAAATAAGGGATGGCTAGCGCAGATAGCCCTCGTGCGGCTTTGCGCGAAATTCAGAAACAAACAGTTTTAATGGCAGACGTTTGGAGCACATCTTGGCAACCGGCTTTTGGAACACCCTGTAAACAGATAGATATTTTTGTTTGTTTTTTTTTCATTGAAATCTTCTTTTTTTGTCATGCCTGTATACCCAGAGTAAATATAAATATAAATTCAAAAATAATTAACACGGGCACAATTTGTTTGTTTTTTTTTAAATCGGGAACTATGCTAATTAAAATACGATATTTAGACGTGGTTGTTTAGATCTTGATGTGAAACATCGAACGTTTACACATGATAACATACCAACGTCAGCGAAAATTTAAATTTTTTTTTATCATTTTGCGTCATCGACTTTATGCAAACACGTTATCGAAGTTTACTGATGCTGTGATCCAACTGTGTGTGTTTGAAGAACCATATTAGCTATAACGAAGTCCGGGTGATATGGAGATATTACCCTTTTGTTTCGAATTGTTCTGGCTAAATAAGAGTGAAAGAATAAAACGCTAATTTATTTAGTGCGCAGAAATGTAATATTTAATTCTAATACCCAGTTTGATTGTGCACAAAATATTTTGTTTTCTTGAACGAAAAAAAAAATCACATAAGTATTTTTTATAAGATCTAACTTGCCCAGTATTACGTTACTTACGTAGAAAAGCAAAATAATAATGACTGTTGTATATACTGAAATGCCTATTTATACAAAGGCATTATATAGAAATAATTGAATATTTTATTCCAATAGCATTTGCTTGTTTGTTTTAAAGTAAAGCCACATTGGGTCGTATCCACCACAGGGTATCGAATCCCGAATTTTAGCGTTGTCAATACATAAATTTACCGCTGTCCTACTGGGAGGTGTTTGTATGTTTATTTTAGAACGAAGTCACATTGGTCTAGCTGCCTTGTCCACTGGAAGGAATCGAACCCCGGATTTTAGTGTTGTGAGTATGTAAACTTACTGCTGTCCCACCGGAGGGACCGAAGAACAGTTGCATCTGGTTTATTTGTTATATATATATATGTATGTATGTATATATATATATTACTGTGCACAGATTTAAATAATTTTCAAAGTTTGCCTACAAGGATGTACTTTCTCTATAGTTTCATGGAATAACTTAGCAAAGTTAAACAAATAATGTTATTTTTCAACTTCCCAGATTTGCGTTGTTTTTGAAATAAATAACACGACTGAATAAAATCTTAATCCATTTGAAAGTATATTTAGAAATATCACTCGTCGAGAGTGAAATAGACTCAAATTTTTTTGATTTCAATAATTTTTAAAAATATGTGTGAGTGACACGATGCTTTTTCTTGAATGTCCCAAGAACGACAGAGAAAAATGCTTTTTTTTTTCAGTTTTTAAATTGGCCGTGTGTGGCTTAGTGGCTAATGTGCTACGCTGTAACTCCGAAGATCCGTGGTCCGCGCCCCGGAAATAAAATCACGCTCTGCACATTAGGGCTGTGGGTGCTGTTGATTAGCTGTCTTTCTCTTACTCAAAATTAGGGATAGTTAGCGCAGGTAGTCCTTGCTTAGCTTTGCGCGAATATCCGAAACAAAACAAACCTGTTTCTAAACAACCACATTCCACAAACTCTATCGAACAAATTAGTCAGCTCTACTAATAAAACATTTCTTTATTATAAATTTTGTAAAATATCACAGAAGTCTCAATCTATTTAAATTCAATAAAAATTATTAATCGCCAGACAGTTATGTATTATTCATACAAATGTTGTATGTGAGAAAATACTGTTAATTTGATTGAGAAATGTTAATAAAAATTGAATTATCAGTTGAATTACCATTGAATTGTTATTTATTAATAAATGCTACAACTGGGAGTTTATCTCATTGCGGGCCGGGCGTGACCTAGTAGTTAGCATGTCGGGCTTTAGGTCGAAGGGTCCGAGGTTCGAGGCATTATGTCACTGAACATACTAAGCACTTTTCAGTTGTGGGTGCGTTATAAAAGTAACAGATAACCTCGTTATTCGATTCAACCAGCCGGACAAAGTTCTTGTGGCGACAGGTACTGTTGGCTAGCTGCCTTCGCTCAGGTTAATAAGGATCAAAATTATGAACGGATATACCTGATTACTAAGAGGTTTTTTTTTTTTTTTTACCTTACTGCTTAGTTTACGTACGCAGAAGAGCTTAAAATTATTTATAGAATAACACTAGAGAATGTTTTTTCTTTATTTGTTGTTAAGTGCAAAGCTACACAATAGGATATCTGTGCTCTGTCCACCACGGGTATTGAAACCCGTTTTTATGCATTATAAGCCTATAGCATTACCGCTGTGCTGCTGGGGGTGCTAGAGTATGACTAGACAACTTTAAAAAACAAAAACAAAAAAGATGTTCGTCGGTAAATTTTTAAATTTGCTAAAAATCAAGGTAAGGTGCTGTGAAAAGTTGCGTTTTTGTAGTCATGTGAACGGTTTTGATCTTACAATTTTCCAAAACATATTATCATAAGATAATGTATTTATCAATTCATTTTTCTTCAATAAATGTATTCCCAATTGCACAACGTTTATTCAAATTCATATAATAACGTCATTGACCCCAATAGGATCATCCAGTCTCAGAATACATTTAATGATCCTACACAACGGCAGTACGTTTGTTTGCTTCGGATATTTGCACAAGATAGACTTAAAGGAAGGCAGCTGGCCATCGGCATCCACCGCCAACTCCTGTGCTATTTTTCTCTGACCGAACAGTGGGATTTCATTGTCTCTCTTAGAGCTCATTTATGCCCCCAAATTGCAGAATGTGTTTTTGTGACAACGGGATATGATCCACGAACAATCCGGACACACAAACTACTGAGCTACACCCGACCCTATGGCTGTGAAGAGTGCTTGTATGTTTGTTTGTAGTTAAGCACGAAGTTACATAATGGGTTATCTGTGCTGTGCCCACCACAGGTATCTAAACCCGATTTCTAGAGTTATTAGTCTACAGATTTTCCGTTGTGCCACTGGGGGAAATGTTTCCCAACTGTAGCTGAAATATAAAAATAAATCCTAAAAATATATACGATCAGGAAACATTATACATATACATATTTTTCAAATGTATTTGCTCCCAACTAAAAATAGAAATATATATATATATATATATTTTAAAAAGTTAAACATTATTATCGGTAAATCGTTTTATTTTAATTTTGTTTTAAGTTCATAAAATATTTAATGAGAAAATTATGATAAAATAAAATTACACTGTATTAAAATAAAATAAAATAACACAATTGTTATTATTTCAGGTTTTTCTTTACATTTTGCCTAGCTTTCAAATTTCATTTCAAATATTCGCTTCTCAGTTTAGTTGGTTTTGAAAACTGCAGTTGTAGTAAATGTATCTGAGCTTCTGTTTTCCGTGACATTTTTCAAGAAAAGTATCTTCTGAGAAAAATGTGGGTTTGTAATAGATTAGTGAATCAGGAAAGTTTTTACTTATTTATTTTGTCCAAGGAAGTCCTGACAACGCCCATGATAAGTTCACGTATTCTACAAATTAAATATGGGCTTAAATTGTAACTTTTTAAGTATTATACTGCATATATAAATAGAATTTCAGAGCAACTTTTGTTTCTCATCGTCCAACACAACTGATGAGTTCTGGTATTACACGAAAGGCCTCTTAGGCAGTGACTTGTAGGAGATAAAATATGTTGTTTTTGAGCAAATCCACACTATGGGCTATCTGGGCTCTGTCCAACATGAGGAATCAGTTCCGGATCGTAAATTCGAAACTTACTGGTGACTCACAGGTAGGCGAGACAAAATATAAGATAGATCTAAGGAGCTTTTTATACATTTCTGATTTTGAATCTGAAATGAACAAATTAAGAGGAATGTGAAGAACAAAAAACAGCATATGTAACTTATGTGGTTTTTATCATAAATTTCTTGCCAAAAGGTTAAACATTTAAAACAAGAGCAATAAGAGAGATTACATATCCTCGCCCCGCCGCAAATTTTTGGATTTTTGGTTTCTATGTGCACCCGAAATTCGGTCCTAATCCAATCACTTTTTACACTGTTATTATCAATAAATTGATACAATGCCTATATCTCCATCATAAAAATGTTTCAAAGTGATCCAGAATCCGGATCCGGACAAAATTTAGGGAGGACCGTCCTATGGGGACACCCTATCTCCTATAAAAATTTCACGTAAATCGGTTTATTATTTTTCGAGACACGCCTGCGGACATACATACATACATACATACATACGTACCCGAATGCAATACCTTCGCCTCCCTCCTCCTCCCGGGACGAAGATGAAAAAACATTCATGTAGTTCAAAATACAGAAGACCTGCATAAAAATTATAAAAATTACATAAATATATCTGACCAAAGATATATTCTAAACTAGTTAGAGAATGGTGTTTGTTTGTTTGTAGTTAAGCACAAAGCTACACAATGGGCTATCTGTGCTCTGCCCACTGTGAGTATCGAAACCCAGTTTATAACAGACATAATGTTGTGTCACTGGGGGCAGGGAATGGTGAAATTCATATTTACTTAATTTATTAAACCTCAATGTTTTTCATTTTATTCACTTGAATAGATAAACTGTTTAAAAAGCTATGGGGTTCAAATTAATTAAATGCATTCCTGCTTTTTCAGTCTTTGAGCCGTTTTCTCCATTATTGAATAAAACTGTATTGCTAATAATGCTATATTAACGCCAAACTTAAACTACAAAACTAATTAAAAGCAAGCAACGGGTTCAATCTTTTGAATGATGCAAGGTACAAATATAAATTACCGATATGGGTCTACAAATGTTTTGGTTGTAGGTGGCGTTATTATTTGGGAAAACATTCCCGAGTATTATGAAATATATGTCACACAGTAATACTAAATAGTAAATATCCTATTTTATATTTAGAGCTTGAAGAAATTTAGAACTTAAAGTATGTTTAGTTTGTTTTTCATAATATTTGCATTTTAACAGATATTAGTTTTCGTTATGGAGTGTGGTTCATATGTGTTACGTTAGGGTTACAGTCACAATCGTTACAGCGGTTACACTACAACACATGTATTGGCTTAATCTAGTACTAGTATTACTATTATTAGTGCATCAGAACTAGGATCTTTAAACTTTAAGATTTACACTTAATTACACCCTGTTAAATCTTTTTTTATCGGCATTTAGTTCATTTAATAAATGTATATTTTATTTTTGTTTCACAGACCTTCCAATACAGTAGTGAAAAAGCAACTGAAGTAAGTTCTAAGTCACTATGGCTTCATCAACACCAAAGCATCATGTTTCAAGTATGAGAAAAAGGTGACTGTTTATTTATTTTCATGGCGTTGTTGTTATACTATAGAATAGAACTTCACTGTGTTCAGGATTTAAAAAGTCCATTGTTTTACTTTTGATATATGTTGTGTCCTTGGGATCCATGTAATTGTGACATGAGCTTGGAATTTAGTGGGCTTTGTCCTTAAATATATCGTTGAAGATACATTTGTTATAGAAAGGTTATAGAAATACATATGAAGAGTTATATATGGTGTTGCCAAGAAAATTATATATTTATTCCATGAGATTTTTATACCATAAAATCAGATGCATGGATTTCTTTTAGCCTCAAAGTATGTTGAAAATTTTATGACCCAACCCAGAGAAAAAATTTTAATTTTTTAATAACACTGTTTGTGTTTTTTTGCAACATAAAAGCATAGCCAAAAATTAATTAAATAAGGATGAATAATACAAAGCTAATTCAAACTAAGTGTACATACAAAAATTTTGTACTTTTGCATAATAATTGAAAACTACAATTTTGTGGGGTTTTCTTCCAAAAAAAAAAAATTGTTGCTGTACCCCCAACTATATAGAAAACAATGAATTATATCCACCATTTATTTTTAACAAAATAATGAATTTTCTGAACCTCTATTTGGATGCTGTTTTCTACTATTACTGCTGATGGCAACCTAGTCCATAAGTTAATAATATTTTTGTAAACATAAAATTGTCTTAAAGGAGTCTTGCTTGTGTTTTCTAAACTTTCTACTTGTGTCTTCAAAATATGAAACAAAGAAATCAAAACTTTTATTCTTTTGATAATCATGCTTACCTCCCTTTTTTTCTCAAGAGAAAATAAGATTTCTTAATCTTTCCATCCCTATTATCGTCCTAGTACTAAGTAATAACCTTCTTCTGAACCCTTTCTAGTAAGTTAATATCCTTTCTTTGATAAGAAAACTAAAACTGTACACAGAATTTTAAGTAAGACCTAATCAGTGTTTTGTATAAACAGATTATTGCTACTTTTGACTAGTAATCAATGTCTATAAATATATCCTAAAATTCCATTAGTCACTGCTGGTAATTGTTATGTGTTAATTGGAATAAACATGACTTGTAATTAAATGGAGGTTATTGGACTTTATAGGTCTTTGTCAAAATGTGAAGAAAGTTTTTGCTTCATATACTTTGGTTTTTATCAGAAGCGTACAAAATAGTTCTTTTTTTATAAAGTCATAAATTCTTTCTTAGAATTAACAATATGTCAGATCTTCCTTTAAGTGAAATAAAAAGTTCTTTCATAAATTCAATATCAAATGAACCATTTAAAAATTATTCTTTTGTAGAATTAGCATTTAATTTGGTAAATGCTGTAAACCACTGAAGGAATTTTAATTCTAACAAAATAATTTAGTCTGATAACTATTTATTTTTACTTTTTATGAAACATGCATTAGCAGCAATACAAAAAAAAAACACAACAACAAATAATAAATTATTGAAGAAGTGATTCCACAGAGTAATTAACAAACAATTTCTGATAAAGTCTTCCTCCAGCATGCTTTGTTACTCCTTTATACAGAGCAGACATATTTAATATAGAATTTTTTTGGATTTAGTGACTGTGTGCTTATTATCAGTGTTTATTATAACATGAATAAAATCAAGACATTTTTAAACTCAAAACAAAATTTTATTAAATATCCTTATCTGTATATCATTGTCCACGAGATTTTTTTGTTTTAATATTATCAAGAAACTTGGTGGTTAAATACAAGACTTTGTGAACACCTGACAACAAAGTTTATTACTAGTTTATTACCTAATTTATTTTCAGATTAAGTACCCCATATGCAAGACAACTTAGTGCCAGTTTCAAATCTCCAGTAAGTATTATTTAAACATTAAGATTACTTGTGTAATAGCAGAAAATGTTTCAATTCAATATAGAATTTCACTCAATTTGCATTCTAACAAAACAAAATCAGTGTTCCTGATAATATTGTTCTGTAAAGAGTAATCACTCCCAGAATTTTGTCAGTGGGAATGATTTTATATTTTTTTACAAAATATACAGTAGTAGCATTTTGTGATAAAAAGTAAATTAATTAATTGGGAATTACTTTTATTGAATATAAGTTTCAAATGGACAGCAACAGCGTTTCGTCTTCAGGTGTAAGACTTTCGAAACGTAGTCCTCTACATATGTAGGTTTCTACAACAGGCAGTTGTTGTCCATTTGAAACTTAGATTCATTATGAATACTCTGCCTAAACAAGCTATCAAAGATTAATTAATTTTATTGTTTCAAAAGGTGAAAATTGGCACAGTATTAATTTAGCAAATTAAACCACCAGATGTAGTCCTAATAAACACAAATAATGAAATTATAATTTTTTTTCTTTAATTTTTTTTACACAAAATTGGACAATTCACTCGTGCACCAATAGAAACTTCTGGCAGTTGGAAAGTGTTTTTTGTAGCTTTACTGTGTGAACTGCACAGATCTTGTGCTGACCTACAGAAAGCTACAAGAATGCACCCATTAATTACTGTACTGCTGTTAAAGAGCCAGAAACTGTATTCGATTTTTCCATGAAAGTAAAAGCAACTCATATTTTTTAATCTCCTAAGCAGTTGAGTTTTGGTTGGGAATTACACCAGTACACGCCTTATCTGAAGCACTGACAAAATCAAATATTTGGCCACTAAGATATGCTTTTTCTAAAAGTTCTCTGGCAATGTTGATGCTGTGAGGACTCACCCCACCTTCAAAGGTTTTAATTAGTCATCCCTGTTTAACAGAATTTTCAGGACTCAACAAAAACATTCAATATCGAAACAAAATTTTAGAAAATCACACAGCAATTTTCTTTGATAGATTTTTTCGGCAGAGTATTCATCGTATTATACGATGGGCAGCAACAAGCGTCTCTACAACAGACAGTTGCCATCCATTCTACAAAGTTTCAACACAGCAATCTTCTTTGATAGATTTTTTTGGCAGAGTATTCATGATGCAACTTTATACGAAGGGCGGCAACAAGCGTCTCTACAACAGACAGTTGCCATCCATTCTACAAAGTTTCAACACAGCAAAATAAGTCAAAAATGTGTTCAAATATGCTTATTGCACATGCATTTTTGGTAAAAGAAAAATGTGCTGTATTTTTTATTAGTATGAAATACTCTGAACATTGGCTTTTAAAAAAATCATTTTGAAGCTTTAACATTATATGAAAACTATGGTTTAAAAGCTACGCACTTTAAAAAGTTTTTTTTGTTAAATCTTAACACACGCAAATTAACAAGTATCCATAAGAGTCTCTCTTAGTAGGCCTTACACTTATACATGTAATTGTTTTTTGTGTATTCTCTTCCTCTTGTTCTTTATATTCATATACATTGGATTAATAGACATCTGTTTTCCCAAAATTACATTACTCTGCCAGCAAAATTCATTAAAATTATACAAGGTTTATAAACTCGTAGTATTTTAAAGTCTAATCTAAAACTAAGGATTGTCAGATCCGTATTGGAAAAGTTGTTTGGAATACTTCTTTCTAAGCAACACTTGCACCTTCAGGGTCATAAATTTGTAACGGGTCAAATGACCGGGTATATAAATTTGACCATTAGAAAAAAAATTGGCCCAGCAACCCTGATGGACAGATATCCATTTTCCAAAATTATATTATTGTAAGATATAGTTTAGTGTGTTTGTTATCTTAAAACCAAGAAGTCCGGTCTCACATTTCTATCCCTAACCCTCTGAAGGAGTTCTTTATCCTTCCAGTTTACAACTTCCGATGCCATTTACTCCTACTTTCAGTATGAAAAGGAGAATGCTCCTTGGCATAAGCAACTAAACTGTGAACATGCTCTGCAGTGTCCTGAACTTTAGCACCTAACAAGAAAATTCTAGTAAAATATTCTTATTAATATATTTCTTGTTTTTGTTTCATAAAATGCGATTTACATATTAACAGACATATATGTATTGTTCTGAATGAAACAACGCAGATGATGAATTAAATAAGGCTATTCAACTTTTATCGCCAAGGTTATGAAATCAAATAAAGAGACTCCTAAACAAACTTCAATTCTCACTCTTGAGGAAATGCAAGAACAGATTTCGTTGTTGGAAGAAAGAAACCAAGAACTTGATATGGAAATAGAATTACTTCAGTCACAGTGAGTCTCGTTAATGTGGTCTGCATATATTACTCATCTCTTTTAGGTACAAGTTTTAACCTTCATTGTTAACTTGTGACTGAAATGAATAGTTTTGTAGTTGGAATGTATGATGATTTTTAAACATAAATAAAATTGTTTAAAATATTCATATGTATTTGATGTAACTATGTAAATTTATTTCTTTGAAAGATTATATATTATAAAAAGAATATTTAGCAGTACTGGATAATATTCATGATTCACTTTAAGGTAGAAGATCCTATAGTTTTAAAATTCACTTTAAGGTACGGGATTCTGTAGTTTTAAAATTCACTTTAAGGTACGGGATTCTGTAGTTTTAAAATTCACTTTAAGGTACGGGATTCTGTAGTTTTAAAATTCACTTTAAGGTACGGGATTCTATAGTTTTAAAATTTGCTTTAAAGCAAAAGATCCTATGGGTTTCAAATTCATATTAAGGTATGGGATTCTGTAATTTTAAAATTGGCTTTAAAGCAAAAGATCCTATGGGTTTCAAATTCATATCAAGGTATGGGATTCTGTTGTTTTAAAATTCCCTAAAATATGGGAGCTTATGTTTTTAAAATTCATATTAAGGTAGAGAATTCTATAATTTTAAAATTCATTTTAAAGTAGGATTCTATAATTTTAAAATTCATTTTAAAGTAGGATTCTATAATTTTAAAATTCATTTTAAAGTAGGATTCTATAATTTTAAAATTTACTAAGGTACAGGATTCTATAATTTTAAAATTTACTAAGGTACATGATTCTATAATTTTAAAATTTACTAAGGTACAGGATTCTATAATTTTAAAATTTACTAAGGTACAGGATTCTGAAGTTTAAAATTTACTAAGGTACAGGATTCTATAATTTTAAAATTTACTAAGGTACAGGATTCTGAAGTTTAAAATTTACTAAGGTACAGGATTCTATAATTTTAAAATTTACTAAGGTACAGGATTCTATAATTTTAAAATTTACTAAGGTTCTGGATTCTATAATTTTAAAATTTACTAAGGTACAGGATTCTGAAGTTTAAAATTTACTAAGGTACAGGATTCTGAAGTTTAAAATTCACTAAGGTACAGGATTTTATAGTTTAAAACTCAATAAGGTATAGGATTTTATAGTTTAAAACTCAGTGAGGTACAGGATTTTACAGTTTAAAATTCACTAAGGTACAGGATTTTATAGTTTAAAACTCACTAACGTACAGGATTTTATAGTTTAAAACTCACTAAGGTACAGGATTTTATAGTTTAAAACTCACTAAGGTACAGGATTTTATAGTTTAAAACTCACTAAGGTACAGGATTTTATAGTTTAAAACTCACTAAGGTACAGGATTTCATAGTTTAAAACTCACTAAGGTACAGGATTTTATAGTTTAAAACTCACTAAGGTACAGGATTTTATAGTTTAAAACTCACTAAGGTACAGGATTTTATAGTTTAAAACTCACTAAGGTACAGGATTTTATAGCTTAAAACTCACTAAGGTAGAGGATTTTAAAGATTTAAGTCTCATTTTAAGATACGTGATCCTGTAGCTTTGAGAATGTAAACTTTGGATATGAAAAGCTTTTTGTACTTTTTTTACGTGATGTTTACATTAAGGGCATGACTCGTATTTTGTGTGTCCAGGTTGCAGCCAAATAACGGTGCTTTAAGTGTACATACATGATCTGGGTGTGTTGCATTTGCATGAAATTAAGTTAGAGGAGTATGATTCTAAACATTTGAAGTAGTTTTGAATACAGATACTTATATCGTAAGCCAACTAATCAACAAATAGCCATTTAAACCATCAAAGCCTCTTTGTCTCTGAACACCAGTTACATTCCTGTAAAAAAAATAAAGATAACTTTTTCTGAAGTGTTCAGTTTTTATTGATTTTTCTAAAATATTTCTAAAAATTTGGCTTATTAGGAAAAAAAAGGTCCTGTTTCTTAGAGTCAGAGGATGTCAAATATCTCGGACGTTTAGGAGTCAACAATTAAAGTCAGGATAGCAATAATACAATGATAACCAGTTTTTAGGACACCTTGTACGCTGAATGAGGTTTAACGTTCAATGACTTTATTTAACCCTTAAATTGGTGATTTAATTCTGCCATTTATCACAGGTAGGGGTCACTTATTATATTATATTTTTTGTCTTTAACAACACACTATAAAGAAGTTACTGAAATAAATTAGGTCAAATTTTATATGTAAAGTACACTGGGGACCTCATAGTAATTAGTGGGATTAATTGAAATATCAATGTCATTTTTTTATATGACTCGTACATTATTAGCATGGGCGACCACAGAAATATTTTCAGTGGAGGCAAAACACGTATGTAGGGATCAGCTTTTACAGTGTAAGTCAATAGACAAAACAAACATGTGTTATGTGTGATTAAACATGGTTGTTAGGGACTCTGTAACCAAAAAAATCATGCAATTTGGTACATAAACTGCTTTAAAAAATGTTTCAAAAAACAGGTGGTTAAATTTGTTTTCTTTCAATATGTATTGATATTAAAAAAAGGAATATTTTTAAAATTTCTCTTCTCATGTTCAGATGTTATTAATATGTTTCAAAAACAGGTGGGGTTCTGGGATTAAATTTGTTATCTTTCGATATGTATTGATATTAAAAAAAAGGAAATGTTTTAAAATTTCTTTTCTCATGTTTAGATGTTATTAATA
The DNA here is from genome assembly GCF_000517525.1 of Limulus polyphemus. Taxonomy (NCBI): domain Eukaryota; kingdom Metazoa; phylum Arthropoda; class Merostomata; order Xiphosura; family Limulidae; genus Limulus; species Limulus polyphemus. The sequence continues at coordinate 346,862 of NW_013666378.1, read as the reverse complement.
TATCAACTTCAGAGTTATAAATATGGTAAAGAAATTGTGACATTAATTATTGGTATCTAATTTTTCACTTAAAGATTTCATATTTAGGAATTATGATATTAAAGGAAAATTCACCAAAAATTAAAATTTTAAAGTACTCGTGATTATTTTAATCTCTAATTCATTTAGGGGATTCAGAATAGAGGAACTACAATGGCACATCGACAAACTTCATGAATACAATGAAATTAAAGATGCTGCTCAGTGTGTATTAGGCCAACTTGGTGAGTTTCTATTCCTTGTACTGTTTTATTGTTTTTTTTATATTGAATGCTTGTGTTTAGAATGTCACAGTCACATGTTAATAGTTTATACTCTGATTGGCTGTCGTCTGACTAATCAAACACTGCTATATTAGCATAAGTACAGACAGTCTTACTATTCCCAGCAGTAGTGTGGTGAATGCACTGATGGCTCCCAGGATAAAAATTCCACATGAAGAATGTGTAGAAATCAAAGTACTGTCTGATTAAGGCTTTTCCATTCATTTGATTGTGGCAAAATTTTATATTTCTGTAGAAGCTGTATGGAAACTCTTAGAACAGAGTATGTTAAAATTTAGTATTAATAGAAGAAGCTGTCAAGGTAGAAAGACCAAAATGTAAGACAATTATGTTAGGTAACTTGGGATGTGAGTTCTTTACACAATACACAACAACCCAATAGAGATCTTGCCAGTAACCTGCTGTAAGTACAGGAATGAATGCTACCTCGAGAACAATATGATATACTTAGGAATGATAACTCAAAAAATTGGCTGAAATGAGAATCAGACTTCAAACAAGAGGATAAGTAAAGCCAGAAGAGGGTGCTTTTTACAGATGAATCTAAAGTAAAACTGTTTGGCAATAGTAGTTTGTTTGTTAGAGGGGAAAATGTATCACAGTCAATTTAGAACATGCTAGGACACAAGTACAAGTATACAGTGGTATTTAAGACCAACACAAAATTGATGTCACCCTGACTGCTGAAAGGTACAAGCAGATTATTATTGTGGTGAAACAATAGTTGGAAGATAAATGAACTTATGTGGAAACTGAAAACATTAAACACAAATCAAACAGCTTGGCTGAAATGTTGGAAATAATGCAGGACATTTGGAAGAATATTTCACAGACATACATTGATAAACCTATGGTGGTATAGAAACAAAACGTACTAATTTGTTTAAGGCAAATACTAATACATTATAAAACTTATTCTCTTTTGTATTTGTTCTATAATAATTTATTATATTAATGATAGATTGACAATTATTCATAGTCTGTGACTCCTACGTAGACTACGTGTATCACCCATGAACTTCCATAATTATTCCCAGTACCTAACGTTTTATAATATTTTTGTCTTTTCATCTTGGAAATTACACTTTATTTTGTAAAGCTTGCTTAACCCTTTTACTGCTCAGGTAAGGTAGAAAACCCCATCTCATGTACACACACAAAAAATAATTATTATTTTTTTTAACCACATGAAATCATAGTAATGACCTCTGTGTAGGCCTGATACAAAATAACAAAAAAGTGCTTGGGTTATAATGTTTTTATCATTTTGTATCAAGACTTCTTGAACCTACGTGTATTTCTGACATTACTCTATGTAAGCTTGAGGGGGGGGGGAGCTGTTGGGTCTGGGGCGACCCTCACTGAGCATGAGATAAGACTGGCAAGCAGGACTTGTGTGTTTTTTTTTTCTAGATATGGTTTCGCATATCTCTCTTATCTCACCCACTAGCAAAGTGTTGGTCATGAATAAAACGACTATTACACTTATCCCACTAATATAAGTCTGAAATTACTGTATAAATATTTACAATATAAACATTTCTTTCCTCTATGTATAAGTGTCGGGGATGACATTTATGTGTTACTGGTACAACCAAATATCAGCTGGGGTTTCAAACGGTGGCGGGAAAACTTAAACATTATATGATCAGTGAAAGGGTTAGTTTTAAAATTACCATTTCAGACGTTTATTAATAATTTGATATTTTAGTATCAAACAAAAGCAACATATAATGTTATATAAAAGTTTACTTGTTAATAAGATATGGTGAAATTCCGCTTAACTGCAGTAAATTTGACTTAAAAACATTTAAGGACTTTTAAGATGATTACTGTACTATAGTTTTTGAAAAATATCATTAATATATTTTAGCCTCGTTAGATGGCGCTACAGTCAAGGAACTACACGAAAGGTACGGTTTGACTATGGACGATTAGTATTGTTTATAACGAAGTTCTATGAATATTTTTAAGTTATGAAATTTTATTTCTTGTTACTTGTTTTCCGAATGACATTGTTTTTGAATAAAAATACACGTGCTATAAACGCCTATGAATTGTGGGTTATCATCTATAGAATTACAAGATTTTTATGACATAACAATTACTTATGCCTAGTTAGACCGAGAGATAAAGTGATGTGCGGTAATTAATGGATCGATTTTTTTTATTCTGTTGAGGCCTGGCGATAATGGTATTTGTCTCGCAGTCTGCAGGATCGAAACCCTTTGCTAAACGTGTTCACCCTTTCAGCAATGGAAGCATTATAATTTGAGGGTCAATCCCACTGACACAGGATAATATTCAGAAAGTTCTCCTTGTTGTTCGTGATGACCTCTGGTGTAACAAGTGCTTGGAAGACATTATCTCAAGGTTGAACTTGCTTCCTCAGTCCTCTGAAGGACCTGGCATGGCCTTGTGGTTAAGACGCTCGTCCTTTCAGCTGTGGGGGCGTTATAATGTGTCGGTGAATCTTTCTATTTGTTGGTAAAAGAGTAGCTCAAGAATTGGCAGTGGATGATGTTGACTAGCTGTCTTCTCTCTAATCTATCAATTTTAAATTAGGGACCGTTAGCGCAGATAGCCCTCGTGTAGCTTTGTCCGAAATTCAAACTAAAACCATTGGACCTTTGAAACTTCCATAAAGACAATGACAGCACATCAAGTCTGTGTAATTATAATATTTTTCGTATAGCAAGTGGAAAGAATATGCCATAATGTACTACTGATGTTTTTTTTACTTGACAACAATGTATCATAGATACAAAATAGTTTCTAAAGGTAAAGTATATACTTTACACAGGTATAACATAAAGAGCAATCAAACAAGAGTATTAAAAAAATACGAATTTTAAAATGAAGTAGGGGTCCTGCTACAAAAAGTAATGAAACAAGAATTAAAAACACGATCATAAATTTACAAAATATAATCCCTACTTTGGCAGCTTTATATACTTATCTGTAGACCAAAGTAAGGATAAAATTATATAATTTTCACAATGACAACCAAAGTAGGGATTTAAAATAGTTTTAAAATCTATACAACTAGTATCACTTTACTTTTTATTGCAGCATTTGTTTTGTTTTGAATACTTCTTATAGAGGTTGTACGAATAACCAATGATAGTCTGTATTATTGTTATAATATTAGTGCTGGTGTTAACCAATGATAGTCTGTATTATTGTTATAATATTAGTGCTGGTGTTAACCAATGATAGTCTGTATTATTGTTATAATATTAGTGCTGATGTTAACCAATGATAGTCTGTATTATTGTTATAATATTAGTGCTGGTGTTAACCAATGATAGTCTGTATTATTGTTATAATATTAGTGCTGATGTTAACCAATGATAGTCTGTATTATTGTTATAATATTAGTGCTGGTGTTAACCAATGATAGTCTGTATTATTGTTAT
>NW_013666378.1:342004-342662 GCF_000517525.1 Limulus polyphemus | reverse complement strand
TCTGTATTATTGTTATAATATTAACATTGGTTAACACCAGTACATATTCTGTATTACTGGTATAATATAAGTACTGGTGTTAACCAATGATAGTCTGTAATACTGGTATAACATAAGCACTGGTGTTAACCAATGATAATCTGTATTACTGGTATAAGTACTGGTGTTAACCAATGATAGTCTGTATTACTGGTATAAGTACTGGGGTTAACCAATGATAGTCTGTATTACTGTTATAATATTAGTACTGTTGTTAACCAATGATAGTCTGTATTACTGGTATAATATCAGTACAGGTGTTAACCAATGATAGTCTGTATTACTGTTATAATATTAGTACTGTTGTTAACCAATGATAGTCTGTATTACTGGTATAATATCAGTACAGGTGTTAACCAATGATAGTCTGTATTACTGGTATAATATCAGTACTGGTGTTAACCAATGATAGTCTGTATTACTGGTATAATATAAGTACTGGTGTTAACCAACGATAGTCTGTATTACTGGTATAATATAAGTACTGGTGTTAACCAATGATAGACTGTATTACTAGTATAATATCAGTACTGGTGTTAACCAATGATAGACTGTATTACTGGTATAATATAAGTACTAGTGTTAACCAATGATAGTCTGTATTACTGGTATAACATAA
>NW_013666378.1:336123-341848 GCF_000517525.1 Limulus polyphemus | reverse complement strand
ATAAGTACTGGTGTTAACCAATGATATTCTGTATTACTGGTATAATATAAGTACTGGTATTAACCAATGATATTCTGTATTACTGGTATAATATCAGTACTGGTATTAACCAATGATATTCTGTATTACCGGTATAATATAAGTACTGGTGTTAACCAATGATAGACTGTATTACTGGTATAATATAAGTACTGATGTTAACCAATGATATTCTGTATTACTGGTATAATATAAGTACTGGTGTTAACCAATGATAGACTGTATTACTAGTATAACATAAGTACTGATGTTAACCAATGATATTCTGTATTACTGGTATAATATAAGTACTGGTGTTAACCAATGATATTCTGTATTACTGGTATAATATAAGTACTGGTGTTAACCAATGATAGTTGATATTGCAATATTAATTGATATAAGTTATTCCTTACTTTTTGTTATAATAGCTCCTTAAACAATAATAACATTGTTTTTTAATTGTTCTTCACCAATCATTACTTGTAATGATAGTATTGTCGTCTGTTGGTCCATCATAAAATTTTGAACCGTTCTGATAATACTATTAATGTAATGTGATTTAAAATGTAGGGTTAACAAAAGTATTTATAAAATAAATGTGCACTGAATAATATTTTAATTTCAAAAACCTAATTTCATTTAAAGCTTTACAAATGGGCGATTGAAAATTTTGATAGAACTTTCCAACCACTTTTGGCTTATTGTTTCCTAATGGCTAATATCCTGTCACCTTTCAATAACGTTCGGGAGGTTTCATTACAAAAACCTCCATTATCTCCCCTCAACACGATCCCTCATTTTGAACTGGTAGAGGGGAAGGAGCTAGCCAACAGCACTCACCACTAACTCTTGGGCTACTCCTGTATGGCCGAATAGTGGGGTTTGACCGTCACTCTTATAGTGTACTCACTGCTCCCAAATTGGAGCACTTTTTTGCCTCAACGATACTCGAACCATGAATTGTGGATTCACGGTTTGGGCATGCTAATTACTGAGCCACACCTGACCAACCTCTCAAAATAAACGTATTCGAGACCACGAGGAGTTTTGATCTAATATGATGTTTGGTTTTGTGAACGGTATACAAATATAAATGCTGACATTTAGCACATTCACGACGTACATGTTATGTAGGCCTAACGATCCTTTGAACACTGAGTTATCCACATGTTATGTAGGCCTAACAATCCTTTGAACACTGAGTTAACCATCGTAAATACTACGTGGTTTAATCCAAAAACTCAACTCCACGTCTTAATTAGCATGAAACATCAAACAATTCAATAGTAACAAATTGACCTTTTGGTTACTTCGTAATGAAAAACTGTAGGCTCTATGAAAACGCCCTCTTCAGTTGTCGTTGAAAGTTATTGTTTCTTTTCGAAGAAGTTTATATTAAGAATTAAAAGAGAAAACCTGAACCAAGTTTAAGGAGCGCCATCTTAACCATCAAGGAAGTAGGTCGCTGTTAATATTTCACTGTTTCTCATAAAATCACGATTAGAAATCTTTTTGCAGACAGTAAACAGCAACAACTAAACAAAAACGTATAAATTATATACATAAATTTTATTTTCATAATCAAAATTTCAGGAATAAATCACACAAACGCATACATAATTGAAAGATTTCAGTACGGTAACTAAGTGAGTTGGCCATACTACGTGTGTGTTGATGAGATATCATATACAATAAAGAGATTACAAAAGCTCGCGGGATTTTAAGCCTAATTATACAGTGATCGTTTGGATTTAACATATAAAAATTAGTTACGACAAGTTGTATTGAAATTAAAAGTGTTTATAAGATTATTGCCAATGAAAGGTAATTTGAACTTAAAATAGCCATCAGCATATTTACTAATCAATAAAATGTTTTTATAGAAATTATTTGTGTCTGTCGTTAACTTTTAAGCTCATTGGCAAAAACTGACATGAATGTAAAGCAACGTGGTACATGTAAAGAAATCACTGAATCGGCGAATCGTATGTGTACCAGATCTAAGCTATGTCATATCGTATGTGTACTACATCTAAGCTATGTCTTATCGTATGTGTACTACATCTAAGCCATGTCTTATCGTATGTGTACTATATCTAAGCTATGTCTTATCGTATGTGTACTACATCTAAGCTATGTCTTATCGTATGTGTACTATATCTAAGCTATGTCTTATCGTATGTGTACTACATCTAAGCTATGTCTTATCGTATGTGTACTACATCTAAGCTATGTCTTATCGTATGTGTACTACATCTAAGCTATGTCTTATCGTATGTGTACTATATATAAGGTATGTCTTATCGTATGTGTACTACATCTAAGCTATGTCTTATCGTATGTGTACTACATCTAAGCTATGTCTTATCGTATGTGTACTACACCTAAGCTATGCCTTTTAGGGTATCTGATGTATTAAAACTTCTCGATAAAAACAGTCAGTAAGAAATTATATTAAGCTCTTCATTTTATTTTAAACAGATTATAACGTTTCAGTTTGGCCATTATAGGCTGTTGCCGACAAGGTCTTTCGTTTAATACCAGAGTACCGGGTTGGAAGGATTTCGGTGTCCTTGGCGTTTAATAGAAGTACTAGGTTGAATCTCCATCAACGAAATGCATCTTCTAGAGTCTTGATGGCTAAACATCTAGTTCTTAATATGGAACTGTTCACCAAAGGGAGAACAAGCAGTCGGTAACATTCGCTGCTCAAATCGAATAGAGGGATTGAAACACTGCCAAAACAACTTGCAGGACATAATGTGAAAGTTTAGCAAATTTCAACTTTCTGTAGCTCGGACTGTGGTAATCCAAACTATCACATATTTTCAGTGGATGTGCTCAACTGGATTCGTACTTCACGTACCAAATTTCAATCTTCCGACACACACACACACACCCGGCAAGCTAACCATTTGGCCTGCCTCGGCATAGAGATCGAAGCCGCCCCCCCCCCTCCCCAGTGGCACAGCGGTACATCTGCGGACTTATAACGCTAGAAACCGGGTTTCGATACCCGTGATGGGCAGAGCACAGATAGCCCATTGTGTAGCTTTGTGCTTAACTACAAACAAACAAAGCGACCGAAGCGTTATCCACCACAAGACTCCAAATAGGTGTAATTCACTCGAGATTCAAAGCTAGTACCATCAACGTTATTATTGTGTTTGAACACAAAAACTATGATATATTTACAATATAAAGGTCGAATAATTTCAGGATATTCACCAAGTGTATAAGAAAATGTTTAGAATTGGACATTTTTTTTATATGTCATAATAAACGTCTGTAAGAAGATAATAATATCGTGCTTAATTAAGAGATCGTTTTCAATCGCACACCGCTAAAAAAAAACAAACGTCTTAGAAGTTACATAGGGCGTTACCCTATATAAATAAAATAAAAAAAATAAACTAATGATTATGTAAATATTTTTATACTCGTATATAATAAACTTTTATTTCAGTACCATCTCTTTATAAATAACTATTTCTAATCAATAATGAAACCGTTCGTTGTTGTAAAATAATTAAAGACATACGAAATATTTGAACAAAATAGTTAAACTAGTGTATTTTTTTAGTTCATGCTCATTAAGACTAGTTATATATGAACCAGTTCGTTGTATAACTGTCAACCAAAAAAAAAAAATAATGATGAAAAGTGATTGACTCTGGTATTTCCCGCTTTTGGTCATTTAGGTTTAAATGATGAAGATCTGGTGGACTATGTATATATAAACATTTAAAAAATAATAATAATTTTAAGCCTATTTTTAACTTTAAGTATTTTAACCGAGTCTCCAACTCAGAATCACTCATAATGATAAAAACGCATGATTATAAAATAATTTTTCAGCGTGTTAGGTAAATACATTAATAATGGGAACTGAGACTTTAAAAAAATCGGAAGGTGTTCTTGTGAACCAAAGAATTTTTCAACTGAATGAACAAATATGTAGAAAAGATAAGATAAAGATGAGTTAGTCGCGTAACTTAGTGTTTAGTTTGAACTTACAGAGATCTTGGATGACCAATTGTTGCATACAAAAACCTACGTTTAAAGCTTTTTTTAATACCCTAGTGAAACCACCAGTGACGACTATTTGATGAAAAGCGCAATATTTGTTGCCACGTTAGCGAATCTGTTCAGTGATTAGAATATGCCCGGTAAAAGCTGATATCTTGATATGTGAGAGTATGCCTCCCAAAAATGCCCATACTTCCGGCGGCATTTCTCTTCATCGCGAAAACTCCGATGAATTAACAAGATTAGGAGAAAGGAGACGTAAAGGTAAGGAAGAAAACTTTCAAAACTTGCAGGAACTTCCCACGAAAGAGCGGCAAGAATTTCAAACACATAATTGATATGTCGACTTAAGCCCCAAAACCCAGAGGCCAAAAGGAAGACTCTTTTGGGATTTCCCCTGGGCGTCCACGTAACTGGCTCGCACCACTCTCGCTGGCTTTCCCCACAAGCAACACTTTCCGTCTGTTTCTCGAGCAATTTTTCTTTGGTAATCAGCCCAGTAGTTTAAACCCACCATTAGGAGACCTGTAACGAATATGGCCACGGCCAGCTCCACGTTAATAGATGGCGCGTTTTCCACCATGTACATGCTTGTTAATGTATAAAACGTGGGTACGAAAACAATACATCCCCAGCAGATATAAAAACCTGTATGGAAACAAAATGGGAAAATAAGTTATTTGGAATGTGAATGTTGTTGATTTACTAACATTTAGACTTCTTAAATACCGATCAGTGGTCTGAGATTCTGGTTATTTCAAAAATAACGCAGGTTAGGTGTCAGCGTAGTATAATTTCACGAAAACATCTACTTAAAACAAAAATATGGAATATTATTACCCCAAGCAATGCAGGAGAGAGAGTGACAGTTGAATTTAAAATATAAAAATGAAAGAACAGTTGCATGTAAACCTCCAAACACCAACATGAACAATTTTAGATATGTCAGTATCATACTAAAAGTGAAAATAGTGGTTAGGAGCGTTCGACACGCAATCTGATGGTCGCGGATTCGAATACCCATCCTTTCAAACATGCTCGTTCTTTCATCCGTGGGGACGTTATAAGTGAAGGTCATTCCCACTATTTGTTGGTACAAGAGTTGGCGGTAGGTGGTGGCCTGTTAAATTAGGGACGGCTAGCACAGATAGCCCTCGTGTATCTTTGCGCGAAATTCAAAACAAACAAAACCAAAAGTAAAAATAATGTAATCAACAATGTAAGAATACAAACAATAAAATAATTGGGATTGGACATTATTTTAAATCAGCTTCAAAGTTTGGGGAGGATGTTCTGGGATTGGACATTATTCTAAATCAACTTCAAACCTTGAAGAGGATGTTCTGGGATTGGACATTATTCTAAATCAACTTCAAACCTTGAAGAGGATGTTCTGGGATTGGACATTATTCTAAATCAGCTTCCAAAGTTTGAGGAGGATGTTCTAGGATTGGACATTATTCTAAATCAACTTCAAAGTTTGAGGAGAATGTTCTAGGATTGGACATTATTCTAAATAAGTTTCCAAAGTTTGAGGAAGATGTTCTGGGATTGGACATTATTCAAGCCAACTTCAAAGCTTGAGGAGGATGTTCTGGGATTGGACATTATTATAAATCAGCTTCCAAAGTTTGAGGAGGATGTTCTTGGATTGGACATTATTATAAATCAACTC
>NW_013666378.1:332040-335265 GCF_000517525.1 Limulus polyphemus | reverse complement strand
CAAAGTTTGGGGAGGATGTCCTGAGGTTACACGTTATTCTAAATCAGCTTCCAAAGTTTGGGGAGGATGTTCTGAGGTTAGACGTTATTCTAAATCAGCTTCCAAAGTTTGGGGAGGATGTTCTGAGGTTAGACGTTATTCTAAGTCAGCTTCCAAAGTTTGAGGAGGATGTTCTGAGGTTAGACGTTATTCTAAATCAGCTTCCAAAGTTTGAGGAGGATGTTCTGGTATTGGACATTATTCAAGTCAACTTCAAAGCTTGGGGAGGAAGTTCTGAGGTTAGACGTTATTCTAAATCAGCTTCCAAAGTTTGAGGAGGATGTTCTGAGGTTAGACGTTATTCTAAATCAGCTTCAAAGTTTGGGGAGGATGTTCTGAGGTTAGACGTTATTCTAAATCAGCTTCAAAGTTTGAGGAGGATGTTCTGAGGTTAGACGTTATTCTAAATCAGCTTCAAAGTTTGGGGAGGATGTTCTAAGGTTAGACGTTATTCTAAATCAGCTTCAAAGTTTGAGGAGGATGTTCTGGTATTGGACATTATTCAAGTCAACTTCAAAGCTTGAGGAGGAAGTTCTGAGGTTAGACGTTATTCTAAATCAGCTTCCAAAGTTTGAGGAGGATGTTCTAAGGTTAGACGTTATTCTAAATCAGCTTCCAAAGTTTGAGGAGGATGTTCTGAGGTTAGACGTTATTCTAAATCAGCTTCAAAGTTTGGGGAGGATGTTTTGTACACCTTTTCATATCTTAACGGACAGAAGCACAGATAGCCCTCTGCGTTTAATAACAAACATACCTTAAATCCCCTTCCCATTGTGAATAGCCGCGTAATAAAGTTCCCCGTTGAAAAATAAAAGAAGAAGAAAGAGTTTGGTTCTTATGACTAGATTATTTTCTAACCTTTTTTTTTTGTTAATGATTAAAGAAAATACAATAAGCCGATTTTGTTTGTGTTCGTTGAATTTCACAAAAAGCTACGCGTCCTTAATTTTGAAGTGATAAGCTCGAGGGAAGGCAGCTAATGAACACCATCCACCGTCAACTCTTGGGCTACTCTAATTGTATAGTGGGATTGACCGTCACATTATAACACCCCCACATCTGAAAACACGAGCTGTTCGGTGACGGGACTCAAATCCGATATTTTTTTATCACTTCCACATCATGAATAGTAAACACAAAATCCTTAACGTGATTTATTTGATATTAGAATAAGCTTCACATCATGAATAGTAAACACAAAATCCTTAACGTGATTTATTTGATATTAGAATAAGCTTCACATCATGAATTGTAAACACAAAATCCTTAACGTGATTTATTTGATATTAAAATAAGCTTCACATCATGAATAGTAAACACAAAATCCTTAACGTGATTTATTTGATATTAAAATAAGCTTCACATCATGAATAGTAAACACAAAATCCTTAACGTGATTTATTTGATATTAGAATAAGCTTCACATCATGAATAGTAAACACAAAATCCTTAACGTGATTTATTTGATATTAGAATAAGCTTCACATCATGAATAGTAAACACAAAATCCTTAACGTGATTTATTTGATATTAAAATAAGCTTTGGATCCGTTAAATATGTTTCAATCATTAAAGAAAAGACATTTATTTATACGTTCATGTAGGAAATAATACAAACTTCTTTTATATGAAGTAAAAAAACGTGGGCAAAATTCAGTCATTGTTAAGACTTTTATCATTTACTACAATCTAATATAAATATATATATATCAGATTCCCCGCGGTACACTTTATCTAATATGAAGATATATATCAGATTCCCCGCGGTAAACTTTATCTAATATAAATATACATACCAGATTCCCCGTGGTAAACTTTATCTAATATAAAGATATATATATATTTATCATATTCCCCGCTGTAGACTTTATCATCTAATATAAAGATGTATATCAGATTCCCCGCGGTAGACTTTATCATCTAATATAAAGATATATATATCAGATTCCCCGCGGTAGATTTTATCATCTAATATAAAGATATATATATCAGATTCCCCGCTGTAGACTTTATCATCTAATATAAAGATGTATATCAGATTCCCCGCGGTAGACTTTATCATCCAATATAAAGATATATATATCAGATTCCCCGCGGTAGACTTTATCATCTAATATAAAGATATATATATCAGATTCCCCGCGGTAGATTTTATCATCTAATATAAAGATATATATATCAGATTCCCCGCTGTAGATTTTATCATCTAATATAAAGATATATATCAGATTCCCCGCTGTAGATTTTATCATCTAATATAAAGATATATATCAGATTCCCCGCTGTAGACTTTATCATGTAATATAAAGATATATATATATATATCAGATTCCCCGCTGTAGACTTTATCATCTAATATAAAGATATACATATCCAATTCCCTATTGTCAGCAGAGCTTAGATAATTCATGCTGTAACATTGCGCTGCAACAAACAAAAACTGTATTGTTGGTCATTATAAACACACCGCACTTTTGACTTATTTAGTGCTAAACTTTGATAGAGGGCGCTATGATTATACTTAAAAGTTAGGGTTAAAAAGCGCTTTCCTTGTACGAGGATTAATCGTAAGTTACATATTTTTATGTAGGTTAATACTATCAGCGGAAATCATGAACACTCATTTATTTCTAATTTTTAAATTATAGTAATTCATGTTATTTCAGCCATACAAGTCTTAATAATCTAAAGTACATTGTTGTTTCGATTTTAAATACAGAGATATGATTTTGTTTGATTACACATCTAAAGATAATTTAAAAGCTTTAGCCAACAAAAAAATTTATTTTGTCATATTACATATTTAAATTTGCGTCAACAGTTTCTTAAAAATTTAACGTACTTCGAATAGTCTATCCAAAAAATACCATAAATAAATTTCTACTGGTAAGTCGTCCTGGATGTACAAAAGTGCCATCTACTGGTGAAAAGTAGGGTAAAAATTACCGAACTTTTTTATAAAATAATAAAAGGAATTATTTTGTCATAAATGCATTATCTAGCACAGCTGTAAATAAAAGTTGATGGATATGTTAAACTTGTGATAAACTAAAGGTCGTTTATACGTGGAAAGTATCGTTTTTAATACTTCTTATTTTTAATAAAATTTGGAAAAACCACCTGCAAAAAAAAAATAATTAACCAAACGATTTTGATGTGCAGCTAACCCAGCGAGAGACCTGCTAT
>NW_013666378.1:327449-332030 GCF_000517525.1 Limulus polyphemus | reverse complement strand
CGATTTTGATGTGCAGCTAACCCAGCGAGAGACCTGCTATTAGGATTATACTGAATTTGGGATGTTTTTATTGAAAAACAATATAAATTCAAAACTTTTAGGCCATCATAACAAAAGTTAATCAAATTTGTATTATAGAGCAAGAATCTTGCGGTGAAACTTTCAAGAAAACAAAAATATCGCTAGGAGTCATTTTTCTAAAAATCAGTTGAAAGTGTGCTTATTTAAGGGAACACCTTGTACTACGAGAGAAAAAGTTATAAAGCATTCTCAGACTTCAAGTCCCTCTGGTGTGTTAGTTAAGTCTTGTGACTACTTCTGTTTCTTGTGCTCTTCACTTTGTCTATTACTTCTGGACTTCCTTTGTATCCTCAGGGCAATTCAAGTAGAATTTGTGGGACACCAAGATGGAATTTTGGTTAACATTAACATTAGAAAAATAAGTAAAATGTTAGATATTACTCACCTGCATGGTCAACAATGATGTCTATTGTTTTCATGTAACCATCCTCCCACCAGAAGAACTTAGCAATATAGACAGTCTGAAGAATGCTGGTTACAGCCATGGCCCAATTCCATCCACTGTATTCTACCTGAGCTTTCCAGAAGAGAAGAACTTCTAGTTGCCATAGCAACATACCAAACCTACAGTTGGTCCACATCTTCAGGTCAAACCAGCGACCCAGGCGGGGATAAAGTTCAAGACCCCAGTAGAAATCAAACACGGGATTACCAGAGGAACCGAATTCCCCAGGAGAAGGGGATATTAGACCTTTTACTAAAAGAACTATGCACACGCTGAATCCAAATAATATTAATGCCCCTGTGAATGGAACCATTTTCTTGTACCAGTACCACGCGGACGTGACGTCAGAGTAATCAGCTAGCATATGGCGATAGCTCAACAAGTTCACAAAAACCAACATGGACAACAAATAATACTTAAAACCCGAATTTACATATTCAGGACAAAAACCATTGTGTGTCGGAGGACCTACGTATCTTCTCCCTCCAAGAAAGAGTAACGACAGTCCAGCCCATGTCGCTAAGCCTAACACAACTGCCCACACCTCTACATCTCCAACACCAGCCAAAGTCCAAGCATCTCTCCAAAACTTAGGAAGATCTCCCGACAAATTTGTCATAGCATTGCTGCCTCTTTCAACAACAAGATAAACAATACACACCACGGTGTTTGGTATTACTACCATCAGTAACATAGGAACAAGAGTTTGTCGTAATATCTTTTCGTACCAGCTTTTTGTCTCAGAGGAACCTTTGGATGGGCTGTCACGTGAAGTCCTGTGCATAACGCCTCTTTTGGTCCATGTTTCAGAATTAGCCATCTGTTAAGTGAGAAAAAAAAAAAGGTCTTTTAACAGTCACATGAAATGAAAGTTTGGTTTAGATATTCATATTTAAAAATAACTTTTAAATTCATATTTAAAAATAAATAAATAAATAAAAATAACTTAATTATCCTTTAGGATTCAGAATAATTATGTGTGTGTGTGTTTCGTTAACCCTTGCCGTTTTCTCTAGATCACGATAACGAGAGGCCTCTTAGTGATTTGCATTTGGCGGTCTAAGGTTTTTCTATACATTTGTGTTCCTTTATCCAATCATTATGCTCATGACTGTGATAACATTTGTACGGGTTGTTCTTCACTCTTATAACACACCCACAGTCCGGCACGCTAACCACTGGGCCACAATCAGCCAAAGTTATATTGGTCAATTGACAAAGAAACGGTAATGCCTCCAATTTCCAATTACAAAATGTTTAAATGTGTTTTTTAACTTCTCAATTTTTGGTAATATACATTTTTACAGTCTAAAAGGGATTAAAAACACAAATTAAGAATGATATATTTTTGACTTTGGTCCATTAGCCTTGCTTACAGAGAACCAACCCTCTGTCTATAATATCATCTTAAGAAATATGACTTGTTACCTTCCCTCTGGTCAGCAGTTCTAAATTAGAAGTGACTATCAATGCTCCCTCTATTTTTTTTTAAATCATGCGCGGAATAAAATTTTTCATATGCTCCAGTATCAAGGCAATGTGCAGATGTGCGCTACCAGTTTCTTTTTTTAGACCATCGACCCTGATGGATCATTAGGCCGCTTTGCAATGCTACCAGTTGATCATTTGGGAGTTAGGCCTTTCAACTGCCAAGGTCATTAAGGCCATCAACGTGTTCAGACTCCTTACCATTACTGAGGATGTGCACGGGTGAAATAATGAAGTGCGCGGCACTTGATTGGTTGTTGTGCGTCTGCGCAGCCGCGCGGGTTAGAGGGAACACTGGAGGCTATGCCCGAATTTTAGGCACCTTTGATCTGGTAGATAGTCCACGTGTCACCAAAGTTGCTGTTCGGGTTAAAAGCACCAATAATTTAAAGTTTCGGTTTAGTGTTTTCTATTTTAAATGCACTTATTTTGAGACTACGCCTAACATGTGCACTGTACAGTACGCTCTCCACGAATATGGTTACGTTGTGCAGCTGGAATACACAAACCATTACTGAGCCTGGTGGTAAGGGAGTGCTCGACTCGCAATCTGAGGGTCGTGGGTTCGAATCCACGTACCTGAACATGCTCGTTTTTTCAGCCGTGGGGGGGGGGGGGGTGTTATAATGTGACAGTCATTCAATTAATCCCACTATTCGTTAGTAAAAATAGTAGCCCAAGAGTTGGCGGTGGGTAGTAATGACTAGCTGCCTTCCCTCTAGTCTTTCATTGCTAAATTAGGGACGGCTAGCTCAGATAGCCCTCGTGTAGCTTTGTGCGCAATTCAAGCCAAACCACTGTATTGCTTGAAGATTTGTGGCGAACCTTAGATAATCGTTATAACAACTTTATCTACAGTTTCTGAGTAACGGCCTAACATAGACCTGAAGACAAATGGTTAACATATCGATCAGAGACGTCGCTAGGTGCTTAAAAGGTGCGGGCCCACAGACGCGGGAATTTCAGTATGGTATCGATCATGGTTTTCTATTCTGATTTTTTCGAGACATCAATTGGGGATTCGGGGCACTGTCAAATAGAATAGGAGCACGAGCCCCGTGTGTGCTAGCGCCTAGCGACGCCCTCGAGATCCATCACGATCGTGTCGCTAACCGTTCGGGGCTGTTAAATGACCACAACCTCGAGACTGGAGTGGAAAAACAAATGTTTTTTCCAGTATATTAACGCTCTCTGCAGCAATGAACGTGTGCGCATGCCTGATTTTTGAAATATCAGCATCAACTTCTTGGAACTTTATAATGTTAACCATGTAGAATAACTACAGGAAGGGTTAGTTCGAAATGTTAGACTCTGAAAGGCACCGGTTGAAAGCATGTTTCGCAGGCAGAAATACGGCAGCTATTCCTTCTCCAGTGAATCCCCCGTCACACCAAACATGCTCGCCCTTTCACCCTTGGAGGGCGTTATAATGTGACGGTCAATCCCACTATTCGTTGGTAAAAGAGTAGCCCAAGAGTTGGCGGTGGGTGGTGATGTCTAGCTGCCTTCCCTCTAGTCTTACACTGCTAAATTAGGGATGGCTAGCGCAGATAGCTCTCGTGTAGCTTTGCGCGAAATTCAAAAACAAACAAACAATCCTTCTCGAGCTGCACTATTTTCAGATAACTTTAGCAGAGCAGTACCTAAAAAAAATTTAACCGACTCCACCTGAGATTTTTGCTTACATTTAAAGGACTTTTATGACCGTTTCTTTGTTGAATTTCGTGTAAACCTACTATCTGCACTAGCCGTCCCTAACTTTGAAGTGATAGACTAGAGCGAGGGCCACACTCCGCCAACTCTTGTCAGACCGAATAGGGGGATTTGACCGTCTCTCTTATAACGCACACATGGCACAAAGCGTGAACCGCGATTTTTTTTATTTGCGATAACGAGGCGCGAACGACTAAATCTTGCATCTACAGTCCGGCACGCTAACCACTTGGCCACACTCGACTCTATAATAATTTTCTAGCTTTAGTAATACGAACTATAATAACATATCATGGGTCGTTTAGGATATGACTTGTGGGCCACTAATAAAACAATCATGGGTCGTTTAGGATATGACTTGTGGACCACTCTAATAATAACATATCATGGGTCGTTTAGGATATGACTTGTGGGCCACTCTAATAATACAATCATGGGTCGTTTAGGATATGACTTGTGGACCACTCTAATAATAACATATCATGGGTCGTTTAGGATATGACTTGTGGGCCACTCTAATAATACAATCATGGGTCGTTTAGGATATGACTTGTGGGCCACTCTAATAATAACATATCATGGGTCGTTTAGGATATGACTTGTGGGCCACTCTCTGATTAAATACATTTGAAATTAAAATACACAATAATAATAATGATATATATATATATTCGGCATGTAATGCTGTTTGATTGCAAGAAGGGAAACAACGCCTCTGTAGCCACAAAGAATATCAAAGAAGTTTATGGAAATGTTTTGAACGTTCGTAAGTGTCAACGATGGTTCAACAAATTTAGTTCAGGTGACATTAGTCTTAAAAGCTGTGATGTCAGGGGCCGACATATACACTCGTG
>NW_013666378.1:323329-326473 GCF_000517525.1 Limulus polyphemus | reverse complement strand
TGTTCGGGTTTTTCATCTAAAAAACAAGCGACATTAGTTTCTTGACGACCTAATGTATAGAACACTTAACGAATTTCAAGATTAACTTTAAAAACTAAAAGAACGACGTTTGAAGTGTCACCGACCTGCAACATAACATTGCGTCTACATTTTAATGTTCAATGACAAAAGTTGATCACTTATTCTTATTAATTCCTTCAAGTTGTGATGGTTTGTCTAATATTAACCATGTTGACCACCCGAGCGTTGTTATTAAACGCATGGAACTATAAGAGCCACGTTGGTTTCTGTCACTATGGCAGTATTCCTACAGTTATTTTGGTTTTGGCCATTGGTACAGTAATGTTGCGCACTAATCTAAGAAAAATACGACCAAATCCTTCTTGTTTTTCCCTACATATGAGTAACACCTTTCTTTTCTCGGGATCCTTAATATATTACTCAACAACTTTCAATATATTGATTTGACACATTATTACTCAAAGGCTCTCTGCTGCGGGATTCTAATAGCCACCACATGATTCATAGAGGTCCCAATGTACTGATGAAGTTCCTCTATTAACCCAAGAGGGTCAAGGATTGGTTTGTTTGTTTTGAATTTCGCGAAAAGCTACACGAGGGCTATCTGTGCTAGCCGTCCCTAATTTAGCAGCGAAAGACTAGAGGGAAGGCAGCTAATCGTCACCACCGACCGCCAACTCTTGGGCTACTCTTTTAACAACTAATAGTAGGATTGACCGTCACATTATAACGCCCCTACGACTGAAAGGGCGAGCATGTTTGGTTGGACGGGGGTTCGAACCCACGACACTCAGAGTGCGAGTCAAGCGCCCTAACCACCTGGACATGCTGGCCAAGGAACACGAAACGTTGTATTCAGGTTCAATAACCCAGGAACCTACTCCTAGACGAACCTCATTATACGCGTCTTTATGAATATTCATTCCTGGTCACTATTTTATTTTCCACATTTCTGATGGCGAAAATAATCGAAGTACTTGAGAAATTCAGCCCTTGGTTAGATATATTTAAACGTCTTGAGTTTGTTTTATATTTTGTTATTAATATATAAGCACAAATTTAATTATGTAACAACAGATTTTAATATACTGTCTGAACCATGGCCAGGTGGTTAGGGCCCCGGCATGGCCAGGTGGTTAAGGCACTCGACTCGCAATCTGAGAGTCGCGGGTTCGAATCCCCGTCACACCAAACATGCTCGCCCTTTCAGTCGTGGGGGCGTTATAACGTGACGGTCAATCCCACTATTCGTTGGTAAAAGAGTAGCCCAAGAGTTGGCGGTGGGTGGTGATGACTAGCTGCCTTCCCTCTAGTCTTACACTGCTAAATTAGGGACGGCTAGCGCAGATAGCCCTCGTATAGCTTTGCGCGGAATTCAAAATAAACAAACACTGTCTGAACATATTCTAACATATATGAATACAGTTAGAATTTATATCAGTCAAAGTAAGAATATTTTAACATATTCAATTAACATTTATATCAAAGTAAAAATATTTTAACATGTATACATGATACGCACACAAAATTATATATATATATACACGAACATTAAAGAATCTATATACAACTGATGAAAAAATGAACGGCAAGTTATCAGGACAAATTTTATTTCGTAAGTTCTACAGTAGGTTGCAGTTACTTGAGCGTAAATACCAAAACTGTTCCCATCATATATACTGTATTAAACAAAACTTAATAAATGGTTTCGAACTGTGTCAATACACTGAGCAATCTACAACGTACAATTGTTGATGGTAAATGAGGTTTTAATTATATGTTGTTAGAAGAAAATACCGTTACCTACAAACCTCTCCATTCGGATGCCTCCCACTTTATACGAAACGTACTATACTTCGTGGAACGAACTCAAATTTGCACCCACTTTTCTCAAGGCCGCCTAATGGCTATTTTAATATAGATAGACTATTTAAATATTACACTGAAGAGTGTGTTGATGTGTACAAGTTAATTAAAGTGGGCTGTAATCACATTTCGACAAATTTGCCTCTGTATCAACTAAAAGTTGTATTTTTGTTTGTCGTTTTGTGCCCTAAAATTCCATCTTTTGTTTGTTTTTTGTTATATTAGTCACGCCCCCCCCCCCCGTGGGTTGCGTAGAATATGATTACGTCATGTTGAATCCCACTTTTCTATAAACACAAAAACGACAACTAAAACAAACTATAATAACATTAGATGGATAAGTACTCCAGAGAAACTCAAACAGTTTACATAAAATCCACTAGACTGAACTTAAACCTGACATTAGTACCACAAAATAGTGATATTTAAAAGGATTTACAATTTTAATTTAAAAAAAATTAATTCGTTTTCTTTTTACAATTTTGTTATTGTTCAAACTCCTGCAGAAACCTTACCTTTGTGAGTATTTTCTTGCTGTATTCCTTCTTAATTTTAATACTTTTTACTTACTTACTTCTGACTATCAAGACCGTAGAAAGGAAGTGGAAAGAGTGCCAAAGCAGCAGTACGTGTACGTGTGTCTCACAGAGTACAGAACTAACAGTATGTAACCGTAGCCTACTGTATACGTGCGCACGCAGGGAATGGTGGGTGATAATGGGGATGTCAGCGGAAGCTTTCAACATGTGTTTTGTGTAATGGCTCCCACAAGCAGATGGTTCCTTTGGAGCACAGTTGCTATTCATGAGTGACCTGCCCTGGCTTGATTAGCAGAATAGATTATATAATCATAGTCGTGTATACAGATCTCCCGCCTACTCTGAAGTTGTAGCTACGGGGAACTGATCCCTTTTCCTGAACCATTTAGCAGAATATATGATATAATGATAGTCATGTATACAGATCTCCCGCTTACCTTGAAGTTGTAGCTACGGGGAACTGATCCCTTTTCCTGAACCATTTAGCAGAATATATGATATAATGATAGTCATGTATACAGATCTCCCGCTTACTCTGAAGTTGTAGCTGTGGGGAACTGATCCCGTTTTCCTGAACCATTTATCAGAATAGATGATATAATGATAGTAGTGTATACAGATCTCCCGCCTACTCTGAAGTTGTAGCTGTGGGGAACTGATCCGTTTTCCTGAACCATTTATCAGAATAGATGATATAATGATAGTAGTGTATACAGAT
>NW_013666378.1:318476-322832 GCF_000517525.1 Limulus polyphemus | reverse complement strand
GCCTACTCTGAAGTTGTAGCTGTGGGGAACTGATCCGTTTTCCTGAACCATTTAGCAGAATAGATGATATAATGATAGTCATGTATACAGATCTCACGCCTACTCTGAAGTTGTAGCTACGGGGAACTGATCCCTTTTCCTGAACCATTTTATGTTTTGTTTACTAGTTCATTTTGAAGCTGCCGTATATTAAAACGACCGACTTAATCTGCAATAACAAGGACTTTAGGCCCAGCATGGCCAGATGGTTAGGGCACTTGACTCGCAATCTGAGGGTCGCGGATTCGAATCCCCCGTCCTACCAAACATCTCGCCCTTTCAGCCGTGACTGCGCTATAATGTGAAGATCAATCCCACTATTCGTTGGTAAAAGAGTTGGCGGTGGGAGGTAATGACTAGCTGCCTTCCCCCTAGTCTTTCACTGCCGAATTAGGGACGGCTAGCGCAGATGGCCTTCGTGTAGCTTTGCGCGAAATTCAAACCAAACAAACAAGGACTTTTTAACATAATATTATTGATGGAAAAAAAGGAGTTGAAAACCCTGATTTATCTGTTTGATTTAGTTCCAAGTTACACAATAATCTACCTGCGATCTGTCTACCAGGGGGAATCGAACCCCCTGATCTTAGAGTTGTAAATCCGTGAACTTACCGCTGGGGGACTCAAACTTTCACATTTATTATTATTATTATTAAATTGAGCGTATTACTTCGTATTCGTTTTCCTCCATATTTAAGTTGTGTTAACGTCCTGTGTGAATTATTATTACTCTTTAATTTTGTATTTTTCGAAACCTAAAAAGGGGTGGAGTACTGCAAATCAAGGGAATTTATTCTGCTGGTTTCTATAAGTAGCACGCAGGGGCGCTAAAACAAAAAAAAATATTCAATTTTATCACCTTTATTTTTACTGTGTCTAAATTGTTGACACGCTCCTTTGACCCAAGGTTTGCTGACTACTGTTTAAGGAGATTTTTTTATCGCCACGACCCAGCAACCTGTCCGCAACAGGACGCCACTGTGACAGAGATTCGGGCGATTCTAAGGGAGATATTACGCCCTTGCAATATTGAAATACCATTGTCAGGATGATTGCGGTAATTGAAAGTGATGGTAAGCAGTATTATACAATGGCGCTCCTTGTGTCATTTTTAGAAACTAGCGAAATTTACTTACCGTGACAACGTGTACGTGCACCTAAAGTATATTGTCCGTGTCCTATGCTATTCGCCCTATAGACTTTGGAACTCCTAACGACGTTATAACCTTCCCGTACACTCTTAAACACAAATCTTGCTACGTTTGAATAAATAACTGGTACCGACTTCCCATAACTCCAATAAAGCTCCAGATTTCCAAAAGTTTTCCTTCTTATTAAATATATATATATATATATTACTTTTTTTTACATAACTTTCCAAACGAATCGTCGTTTCACAATAAGCACGACATCGTAGCTTTGATATTCGACATTACTGGCACGGCGAAGTGGCACACTCTTCATAATAAGCGTTTTTAAAATAACTACGTTTTCAGCTGTCGGTATGGTTTAAATGACGTGTGTAAATAGTCAAAATAATTTTACTAAATCATAAAAGAAAAGAACTAGGGACCTGACAAGAATGAATGGCATGATCACAAGCAATGTATCCTAGAACAAATATAATATAAATACTTTATAATATATATAGAGAGAGAGTTTCAAGTGTAATACACGATATCTTATGATGAAGGCCAACATTTCAAAAAAAAACAAAAACATTCTCACAGATGTCAATTACAAGGATGATAGCATTGTTCATCCAGGTACTGAGCACGTGAGAGATAATGTGAACATGAACAATGCCTCTGATATGGATGGTCACAATGAATATTTCCCGTGTGATCCAGGTGCAAGAAAACTCAACCGTAGTGACCAAACTGTAGTTCGTTAAAGCAGGGATTGAACTCGTATCTTATGTGATAGATTATGTGTAGTTCGTTCACATAGAGCTTGTGTTTTTTTAATTTAGTAATCCAGAGTTATGGGTGTCTTGAAATTGAACTTGGTAAATCGCAATCCAATATGTGACTTTCTCGAAGAGTCGGAAACGTTAGCACACTCTTCCAACGGAACTAAAGGGTTTACCCCTTAGTAACTTGCTTGGAAAGCACTTTTTTTTCTCTCACCATCAGATAAACAGTAGGGTTGCAAAAAAGTTAAATGATAAGAGGAGTTGGCTCTGAGACAATGTAGGAAGTTTAACATGCGTAAAATTACGAGGACTGAATCGTCTCTGATTGTTCGTGACTAAAATAAATAATATATTTTGCGTTTCAATCGACTCTGAGTTTGCATTCTCTACACAGAAAATATTTAAAACTGGAAAACATAGCCTTAACAATACCCTAATAGTACTGGTAAAAATAGGCCTAACAATACCCTAATAGTACTGGTAAAACATAGGTCCTTAACAATACCCTAATAGTACTGGTAAAAATAGTCCTTAACAATACCCTAATAGTACTGGTAAACATAGCCTTAACAATATCCTAATAGTACTAGTAAAAATAGTCTTAACAGTAGCCTTAATAGTACTAGTCCGAAAAGCCTTAATACAGAGGCGTAACAAGGGGGCTAGGCCCCCTCAAAAATCTAGGCATATTGATTACATATTATCTTTCAGCTTTTATATATTTTAAACTCGTTTTATATCATTTAATACAAATAAAAAGTTCTATAAACACCATTACATTTGATTTGTTTTAATGACCATTTTATTTAAAATGTAGATCAATTTCAACTTTTTAATTTATTGCCCCCCTTAAAATTTTCTGATCCCCTGATTGGAAAACCTGGCTATGCCACTGCCTTAATAGTACTAGTTTATGTAGTTATAACAATCCTCGTGATAGTGTTTGTTGGTCTAACAAATATTTGTGTCTAATGACCAAACTGTGGTTATTTGACTATAGTTTCCAGATTATAGTTTTAAATATTAAAAGTAATCTATTTAAGTATTAAGATCAGAAACAGAATATAGAGGGAAAACACGAATAACTTCTACATTTTTCAACAGATATCTATACTTTTGTATTTGTGGCAAAGCTACTAAGGTTATCTGCTGTCGTCCCTAATTTTGAACTACTAGCCAGAGAAAAGGCAGCGCCCTATCACTTATAATCCACACTAAGGGATTGGCCGTCACACTTATAATATAACCACGCTTAAAGTAAGGGGAATATTTTTGCAGTATAGATTCAAACCCAGATTATCAGATCCAACATCCAGAATCCTACCATGGGGCTAACCCGTCCCTTCCCAGGGGAATGTAGCTAGTTCATTCACCCCTTTATTCCCTAAGGGTCACGTTTTTAACTAATATGGGTGAGTCCTCCGCTGGGACAGCGGTAAGTCTGCGGATTTACAACGCTAAAATCAGTGGTTCGATTCCCCTTGGTGGGCACAGTAGATAGCCCGATGTGGCTTTGCTATAAGTAAAACACAGACACACACACACAAACAATATGAGTGGATTTTGGACCAGCGCTTTAGGACAATTAAACATTAATCATTAGGTGTGTTTTGTTTTTCGTGTGTCAGAGATGTATTATTTTGAACATAAGAAACACATACATAAATCACGATAGTCGGTCATATACTTACTTATCTTTTTTATGTATTGGTGATAAGGAGTTTATCAGAATTTAAGTACTTCCAGAAAGTTCGTGACTATCTTAAGTGGTGTAGAATAATGGAATGTCGCGTTGGTGAAAAGAGGAAAAATAAAGAGTTTACGCCTGGGTTCATTTGTTGTCTTTGACTTGTCCGTCCTTTGTTTTGTGAACTCGTGTTGAAAAAAAAAAGGGAGAAACGAGAAGTTTGTTTGTTTTACGAATTTCGCGCAAAGCTACACGAGGGCTATCTGCGCTAGCCGTCCCTAATTTAGCAGTGTAAGACTAGAGGGAAGGCAGCTAGTCATCACCACCCACCGCCAACTCTTGGGCTACTCTTTTAACAACGAATAGTGGGATTGACCGTCGCATTATAATGCCCCCACGGCTGAAAGAGCGAGCATGTTTGGTGGGACTAGGATTCGAACCCGCGGATTGCCGGGCCGAAACGAGAAGTAACGATGTATAAGTAATCCCAACCATGATTGAAATACTTTTTCTCTATCATTCCGTGATGGTTTGTTTGCTGTTAAGCATAAAGCTAAACAATGGGCTATCTGTGCTGTGACCATCACGGCTATCGAAACCCGGTTTCTAGCGTTATAAGTCCGCAGAATTACCGCTGTGCCACTAGGGGGCCGTTCTGTGATGACTAGGTACATCTATAACTGATTAGTGGTATGTATATATTCTTATACACGAC
>NW_013666378.1:314475-317850 GCF_000517525.1 Limulus polyphemus | reverse complement strand
TAAAACATCTGTGGGATCCATCTTCTTCGTGTTGATTTGTAATGTTAACATAAAACATCTGTGGGATCCATCTTCTTCGTGTTGATTTGTAATGTTAACATAAAACATATGTGAGATCCATCTTCTTCGTGTTGGTTTGTAATGTTAACATAAAACATCTGTGAGATCCATATTCTTCGTGTTGGTTTGTAATGTTAACATAAAACATCTGTGAGATCCATCTTCTTCGTGTTGGTTTGTAATGTTAACATAAAACATCTGTGAGATCCATATTCTTAGTGTTGGTTTGTAATGTTAACAGAAAACATCTGTGAGATCCATCTTCTTCATTTATCACATCTGAAGTAGTCCATCACTAAATTCCAGATGTTTTTGTTCCGTCTTAGAACTCGATAATATTTTGATGCATAGAACTAGATGCGTAACAGATGAAGTTTGATATTGAAAATACTGAACTGATAAGTATGCAGGTTTAAAACTGGCACACGTGTGTACCACCATGTTTCTTGTTTTAAAAATGTGAAGTAATGCTCATTGTCCAAATATCCATCTAATAGCTTCAGTAACGTTATTGTATTGGTGTGTTTCAGTGCGAATTCGTATGTCAGTATACCATAGTAAGTATAACGTAAGTCATGTTGCTGCATATCAAATAATCTCGTACGTGTGTAATGTATAGAGGGAATATATACATGTAAATATATATATATCATTAGGACGAAAATAGGAACGAAACTCCCTGTTTTATTTCTTTAGAGGCTACATTTTTTTAAACTCTAACTCCGAACTAAAGCTTTTCCCGGGACCGAAGATTTCTGTGGGCGGGTACTCTACTTCAACCAATTAGATCATCGGAATACATCAATCACACCCTCTCAGTTCATTATTATGTAAATTGGGCACCGGATGTTTAGTTACGTGACCTAAAACGCAAATGATTGATCATTCAGCTTATGTTATAAGAATGACCTCATACAATCGTGTCTAATTTATTCGTTTTCTTGTTAAGTACAAAGGTACACAATGGGTTATTTGTGCTGTGCCCACCAAGAGTATCGAAACCCGGTTTTTATCTGCGGTTTTACTGCTGAGCCACTGGGAGGATACAATTGTTTCTCAAAGATCACTTTGTTAGTGAATAACAGAGAAGAAAATTGGGTGTTTTTGTCCTGTAAAGTGTCAGCCAATCACAACAAGTCGTTGCAAATAGGCTTCGCGTGTCTCAAGTGTCGTCAGAATGACGTGGAACTTCTTTCAAACCAATGATGATACAGTTGCTGACTTGTGCTAGTCATAAATCCATTTCGTGGGTTAACAGCACAAAATAACATTCATAAGTAGATTTAAGAAAGAATTATAGTCTAAGAATTACACGTATAATAGAATTGTACCATAAAAAAAAAGGCGTGACTGGAACTGCCTCATTTACTGTTTACGTTGGTTGTGTCAGGTGATACGAGTTTCGTAATTTTTAAATTTATATATATATATTCATACACCTCTCTCTCTCTCGATGAAACACGAACAGCAGGGTCCATAACTTAAGATCGCGCTAAAACCGAGGTCGTTACAGACGATTTGACCATAAGTCCGTTTTCCATGATAACACCGTTTTCATAACGTGTTTACAATAGTTCGTTACAGACGATTTGACCATAAATCCGTTTTCCATGATAACACCGTATTCATAACGTGTTTACAATAGTTCGTTACAGACGATTTAACCATAAATCCGTTTTCCATGATAACACCATATTCATAACGTGTTTACAATAGTTCGTTACAGACGATTTAACCATAAATCCGTTTTCCATGATAACACCGTATTCATAACGTGTTTGATTTTTTGTTTGTTAAATTACCTTTAACCTAAGCGAGTTAATTTTAACTTATGCAGTTAAATCTTTAATTTAACGCTATTTATTAAACCTACTTCCGCGTTCCGATCTCCATTACGCTTTTACTTTTTTTAAGTTACGCGAAATTAATTGAATTTTGAATGTAAATGTGTTTTAAACTTAAATGTTAAACGTTTTCATTTTTAATGAAAACAGTATTTAATCACTGTGTTTAGCGAAGAAGTTAGTTGAAACTGGGTTTCGATACCCGTGGTGGGCACAGCACAGATAGCCCATTGTGTAGCTTTGCGCTTAACAACAAACAAACCGAAAAAAATGCGTTGCTTTGTGTCTTACCGTTGGGTGCGTACTAAGCCAGGATCAATCGGTACTACGTTGTAAAACTGTAATAAAATCACGTACAATTAAACCCAACAGAATTTATAAGCCCAATTAAATCCAACAGAATTTATAAGCCCGATTAAATACAATAATTCGATTAAACTACTGTTGCTGCTTCGACACGATCACTGGAACCAAAAGTTTTCAAAGACTCCACTTTCACGAAAACCATTCCTTTCGACACGCGATACACAGGTCGTCATTCACGAGTCGCGTGATCTTGCGAAAATTACAAGGCATTGTTTTCACGAGAATCGATATGATCCGTGATCAGACTCAATGATTGGCGCCAACGTGATAAGTCTAAAGCAAAAAAAAAAAGAGGGGGGTGGGTGGAACCAGGACCTCATCGTGTAAAACGAGTCGCGTTGTATTTATATTGTCTAACTAGACTTACTTATAATTTTGTTTCTATTACTTTAAACCCAGTTACTTACCATAACAACAACACAACCTGATATAAAGATCACAGTTATAGGGACGACTTGTATGTACTATCGGATACGTCAACAGCACAGCAGTTAAAAAACGTTAGTTTGCATTAATACTTAAAAAAATGTATCAAACACGGCTGTTTATGTTACGCATTTTGTACACATTGTTTAAGAATATTTGGTTTGAAACAATTACAAAATAAATAAAAACAGCGTACGTAATACACAGACAGTGGACAGTATTCAAAACTGCTGTAAACTATAGTAGGAAAAGTTATCTTGTTACACTTACATAGTAACGAAAAAAATTATTATATAAATTAGATCCGAGTTCGAAAAGCCATCATTTTAAACAATGAATACCATACGACTGTAGCATACTTGTTTAGTGAACCATGTAACATTACACCCGGAAACTGTTTATAATCTTGTAGATGTAAGTATAATCTCGAACTATCATAAACCTTTGAATCTTTTTGTCATATATTTATTACGCTTCAAACGTGGATCAACTGCATAATGTTAACAGTATTACAACACAAACATCTGCTATATGCTGGTATTACTATAGAAAAAACCAGCACAAACATCAGTTATATGCTGGTATTACTATAGAAATAAACCAGCACAATTATCTGCTATATGCTGGTATTACTATAGAAATAAACCAGCACAATTATCTGCTATATGCTGGTATTACT
>NW_013666378.1:308103-313831 GCF_000517525.1 Limulus polyphemus | reverse complement strand
ACAACAAATCCAGGCACGGTAAGTTTTAGACAGAAACGTTTGCTTACAATAAACAACCTTGTAGGCTTAGCTCAGCAATGGGATCAGTTAAACCAGCTGGGTATGCAAATGCAGCATAACCGTGAACAACAAATACAGGCACGGTAAGTTTTAGACAGAAACGTTTGCTTACAATAAACAACCTTATAGGCTTAGCTCAACAATGGGATCAGTTAAACTTCAAACTCTTAAAATACAGGCAAGCTTGCTCTTAGATGGGCTAGTCATTCAAAACTTGGTGCTCTGTATGGTGCCAAAAAGTATTGGCCTTTAACAGTGAGAATAGTAGGACTAGGAGACGCATATAAATTTTGGCAGAGTAGGAGTCATCTTCAGTAAAGACATTTTTATTTTTCTAACATGGTGGTTGTCCTTTGGAATGGGTTGCCTTTGGATGTTGTGGAGGCAGTAAGTTTAAGTGAAAGCTTGATAACTATATAAATGATAAGGGTTGCCTTTAAGATTTTTTTTCAATTTATTTAATTAATAGTTTTGGTTTAGTTTAGAGAATGGAACAGCTGAGATGGACCAGTAGGTCCATTGTTGTCCCAAAATATTATATTAAGTTCTGTTATAAAGAGGAGATCAACTCCTTTATCTATTGTTGATTGTCTCATAAGTCTAGCAAACTTTCAACTGAGCCGATGATTGTGCTTGTAGAGGCAGATCACAACCTTCTATCAGCTTCTGAGCCGATGCTCGTGCTTGTAGAGGCAGATCACACACTTCTATCAGCTTCTGAGCCGATGCTCGTGCTTGTAGAGGCAGATCACAACCTTCTATCAGCTTCTGAGCCAATGCTCGTGCTTGTAGAGGCATATCACACACTTCTATCAGCTTCTGAGCCGATGCTCGTGCTTGTAGAGGCAGATCACACACTTCTATCAGCTTCTGAGCCGATGCTCGTGCTTGTAGAGGCAGATCACACACTTCTATCAGCTTCTGAGCCGATGCTCGTGCTTGTAGAGGCAGATCACACACTTCTATCAGCTTCTGAGCCGAAGAGTGATGTGGCCCAACTTTTACTATAGCAGCAAACATCTTTTAGCATCCGTGAGGATAGCATTGCACAGCAAGGTGAAAATATTATGAACAATGCATTGTGGGATGGAGAAGTTTTTCACAGTGGTGTAGCACATAATTAAACTTGGCCCAGTAACATGGTAATGTGTATGGGAATTCGCACTGATAGCACTGTAATGCCAATGAAGTGTTTGCTAGTAACCATATGATTTGTTTGTCAACACTAAGGGTTAGGTGTTGAAGTGAGGCTAAGTCTGTCAACACTAAGGGTTAGGTGTTGAGTGAGGCTAAGTCCATCATATTAAGGTCTAGCCATTGGCCATATGCATTGTTTCGATACTTACAAATACTTCTTTCAGTTGTTTATTGTTATATAATAATGATTATTTTTATTGTAATAATTAGCCAGCATTTTTAGCTTAATATATGGATTCAGGACTGGTCGAACCTCGTGAGATATTAATGGCTTCACAACTGGAAATATTTTTAACAGCAACTGATGAAACAACACATTCTAATCTTTATCAGTAAAACAGTATAATCAATTAGCACATTGCCGAGTATATTTTTTGTTCTGATCTAGGCAGGCAGCTTGCTTTGATCAGAACTTAATATTAATACTCGTCCAACACTTACTTGAACATCATGCTAAACTCCTTCAAAGCATCTTCTGACACACCACTCTGGTTGCTACAAGGTACAAAGTCAGCATTTTAAAATTTCTTAATCTACATGGTATGTGTTCATTGTATTACATCACGCTATGATCATAGGTTAAATTAACTTGTTATTTATTATCCTCTCAGAAAGAAATGGGTGTAAATCACAAACACAAAATGCTATTAGTTTTTAAACAACTGTAAATCACGCAAAAAATTGCTAATAGCTTTTAAACAACTGTAAGTCACAAAAAATATCTTAATAGTTTTTAAACAACTGTAAATCACACAAAAATGCTAATAGTTTTTAAACAACTGTAAATCACCCAAAAAATTGCTAATAGTTTTTAAACAACTGTAAATCACACAAAAAAATTGCTAATAGTTTTTAAACAATGTAAATCACACAAAAATTTCCAATAGTTTTTAAACAACTGTAAATCACACAAAAATTGCTAATAGTTTTTAAACAACAAACTCACAAGGCATATTTTTTGTATATGCTTTAACACTGTAGAAATTGGTTTATTGTGCTATTGTATTTTAGTCAATGACATTTATGTCATTTGTAGATCAGTGTACGATATGAAGAACATTGCCCAGATAGCTGACACTTTTTCAGGGCAATATTTATGACCAGAAGGCACTAGATAAAAAAATAAAGATAGATTAAATTATAATTTAATGAAACAATGCATTATTTGATGTTTTGAGTTCAAAAGCTGAATATTTATGTTAAAGTGAGCAAAAGAAACAAAATGATGTCATTATTACCACAATTTACAGGGGGCTTTATTATCTACAGGGGTTCCCATAACAGAGAAACAATGCTGATAAAATGAATACACAAAATATATATTAGACCTCCACAGTACAATGTTTGCAACTAAGCAACAATACAATTACTGGTCTCTTGGAAATAATTTATTAGGGTTAGATGTGTGCGTTTTCAATAAAATTAATGCCTCTGAACTGCCAAAATTTTCTGACAGCTCGATGAAATGGTCAAATAGATTATTCTTATATATGTTGACCTCATCTCAACATCTAGCCCTTAGTGTTGACAAAAATTGAATGCGAAACAGTTGAGGGTTTTATTATCTCTCTATTGTGATCCTTCAATCACATTATATCCATGTAGCTAAATTCAAAAGTGATATAAATCATCATATTTAGTTTGTACTAATGTTAGGAATTATATATTTGTAAGTTGTGAAGAAAAAAAAACAACAACACCAAATGAAGACTATTTATTAACTCAGGCACTTTGACAAAGAGAAGTCTGGCCGACTTAATCACCAGGAGTTCAAGAGCTGTTTGAGAGCTCTGGGGTACGACCTCCCCATGATGGAAGAGGGTGGTGTGGACCTGGAATTTGAGACCATCCTGGACGTTGTTGACCCCAACCGGGATGGTTATGTTTCTCTACAGGAATACATGGCCTTCATGATCTCGAGAGAAACGGAAAATGTTCGTTCGAGTGAGGACATAGAGAATGCTTTCAGGGCTATCACTTCAGGAGAACGCTTTTATGTCACAGCTGATGAACTGTATGCTGTAAGTGTTTCTTAAGCAGGATAGTTTTATTTTTGTTATTAACACCAACATTTAACTTAATATCAAGTAAAACGCTATTACTATAGAAATCAACCAGCACACATATCAGCTATAGGCTGGTATTACTATAGAAATCAACCAGCACAAACATCTGCTATATGCTGGTATTATTATAGAAATAAACCAGCACAAACATCAGCTATATGCTGATATTACTATAGAAATAAACCAGCACAAACATCTGTTATATGCTGGTATTACTATGAAAATAAACCAGCACATATACTGTCTGATAGTGCCATAGCAACAAGTTAAAGTATAATAAAGACAGTTCACAACAACAATAAATAATAAAAAAACTTTACTGGTCCCACATTACCATAAAGACTGTGCTACAAAATTCTTATCAGAAAAGGAGAGAAAAGAACAAACTTATTTGTTCATGGTAATAAAAGCTGTGAATCACTGTGTTGGTGAGAACAAAACTTTAAATATTTATCTACCATACTTCTATGATTGTAAATCTCCAAAATTACGATATTTCAAATACTCTCTTAATAAAATAACGTACTATATAAAACAACTGAAGCATAAAATTGTTTCTTTAGCACCTTATACATAAAAATCAACAGCTCGAAAATAAAAACAAAGCTGGTCATTTTAAAAGTTTAATTCTGGAAAAGAGTTCGAGTGAATTCAATATAGTCGTACGCTCCTGGAACTGTGCGTCCAGTTTTGGGGTCCGTAAAGGGCTTCATCCGTGACACACAGTAGTCTGCCATTTCCTTGGTTAGATTCTGGAAATAATATTGTAAAATATGTAGACCTTGAAAGATACTAATATGATGTATTATTATTTTTTTAACAGTGATTGTAATATTTGTCAGTTAAAGTTACTCTACAAAATCAGACATCCATGCATGTTAATTGCTCAATGCTATCAAACCTCTCTAAAGAAGAGGGGTCAACTGCCCATAAGTGTCTAGATAATATATTTAATTGAAATTCATTCCACAAGATGGCTGCAATGCTTCATTTTAAGAGTCATAGCCAACCTTACGAGCCCTGGTATTTGGGCAAAAGGTCTCAACGTCATGGCATGGGATACAACAAATGTAGCATGGCCAACATATTATAAGCATGTTTTTATTTGCTATCACTTATAAATTCTTGGTTATGCAGGTCAGTGTTCTTTGGAAAGGGGGGGGGGGAGGAGGGGGTAATACAATTTGTAACCAATGCCCAGACAAAGTTAATTTGTCAGTCTTATGACATATTCCTACAGTTAAAATTATCAAAGTATTATTTTTCACTGACTGTTAAAAACAAATGTTAAAATAACTTAACCAATCGTAACACATATAACACAAAACTGTTATTTGTTTGCTATTGAATTGTCACTAATAACCCATATGTCCAATAGGCCTTTCTGACAGAGTATTCAATTATTATTTTAATATATCTTAAGAGAATTTGTTAGATGTGTTTCCCAGCTTGGAAAAGTCTACCTTAAATGAAAAACAACAGACCTGTACGTTGTAACCGGTTTGTCCAAGTTCAACAAGATACAGAAAATGCTTACGACAATTGTTTATGGATGGAAAGAGGTTATGTTTTTCTGATATCATTTATTTTTGTTCCCTTCATAATATCAATTGGATAAAACTAATTCATTATACATACATGTAAAAAAACAAACGTTAAGCAGGATAGTTTTTTTGTTATTAACACCAACATTTAACTTAATATCAAGTGAAACAAGAAATAAACCAGCACAAACATCAGCTATATGCTGGTATTACTATAGAAATGAACCAGCACAAACATCAGCTATATGCTGGTATTACGAACCAGCACAAACATCAGCTATATGCTGGTATTACTATAGAAATAAACCAACACAAACATCTGCTATATGCTGATATTACTATAGAAATACACCAGCACACACATCAGCTATATGTTGGTATTACTATAGAAATAAACCAGCACAAACATCAGCTACAAACATCTGCTATATGCTGGTATTACTATAGAAATTATAGAAATAAACCAGCAGAAATAAACCAGCACAAACATCAGCTATATGCTGGTATTACTATAGAAATGAACCAGCACAAACATCAGCTATATGCTGGTATTACATAGTAATACCAGCGTATAGCTGATGTTTGTGCTGGTTTATTTCTATAGTAATATCAGCATATAGCAGATGTTTGTGCTGGTTTTTTCTATAATAATACCAGCATATAGCAAATGTTTGTGCTGGTTTATTTCTATAGTAATACCAGCATATAGCAAATGTTTGTGCTGGTTTATTTCTATAGTAATACCAGTATATAGCTGATGTTTGTGCTGGTTTATTTCTATAGTAATACCAGCATATAGCAAATGTTTGTGCTGGTTTATTTCTATAGTAATACCAGTATATAGCTGATGTTTGTGCTGGT
>NW_013666378.1:302179-307451 GCF_000517525.1 Limulus polyphemus | reverse complement strand
CTGAGCTAAGCCTACAAGGTTGTTTATTGTAAGCAAACGTTTCTGTCTAAAACTTACCGTGCCTGTATTTGTTGTTCAAGGTTATGCTGCATTCGCATACCCAGCTGGTTTAACTGATCCCATTGTTGAGCTAAGCCTACAAGGTTGTTTATTGTGAGCAAAGGTTTCTGTCTGAAACTTACCGTGCCTGTATTTGTTGTTCAAGGTTATGCTGCATTTGCATACCCAGCTAGTTTAACTGATCCCATTGCTGAGCTAAGCCTACAAAGTTGTTTATTGTAAACAAACGTTTCTGTCTGAAACTTACCGTGCCTGTATTTGTTGTTCAAGGTTATGCTGCATTCGCATACCCAGCTGGTTTAACTGATCCCATTGCTGAGCTAAGCCTACAGTACTGTGTTCGGTGTAACGGTTGTCAAGAATTAGATGTTCCTCTAGCTGAGCCCCTAGATCCTCGATCTTCTTCAGGTCTTCTCGTTTTGTTCGTACTTCAGCTGCTTTACTCTTAAATTCGAGAAAAAACTTTAAACACTAAAAATTTCACAGATAAAAAAGAAAACTTATCCTACACTAACTCAGTTCCACCATAAGGTATTTCAATTACTCAATCCCATAGTAGCCGACTCTTTTATCTTATCAAGTATCAACTACTTCTACAACATTCTAAACTCTACTTCATGTGACTTCACAGAAAC
This sequence comes from Limulus polyphemus, assembly GCF_000517525.1. Lineage (NCBI taxonomy): Eukaryota > Metazoa > Arthropoda > Merostomata > Xiphosura > Limulidae > Limulus > Limulus polyphemus. Next base: position 306,756 of record NW_013666378.1, on the reverse strand, counting down.
ATTCTTTATGGTAATTTTACAACAGATAATCAGACGATCCTGCAACTCTATACTCATTAATAATTGTCTTTGACATCTCAACATGGGTTTACAAGTAGCACTGAACATCCCAACTTTATATATTCATAGTTTCCAAAACTCTCACTGAACTTAACAGAACTGTTAAAAAGTGTCAACTCTATATTTATGTGGCAATTCTGGTGTAGAATCTGTGACACTTGATTTTCAGTAGTTTATCACTTTTCATTTTACAAAACTATATCCTTCTTTCTTACCTTAGTTGCTTCCAGCTGGGCTTCCAATGTACCCGAACCTTCCATCATCGATGATCTGCATGCCAATAAAACGTGAACAACTTAGAGATTAACCACAAGTATACAATACCATATAGTTATTAATGAAAATACTGATTTGTAACATTTATGATAAAAATCACACTAGACTGCAGATATTATTTAAAAATTGATCTTAATTAACTCTTGCTTATTTGTGCTAAAATATCTACAGCATACACCAACCTTCTTTGCCTATACCCCCATACAAATGTATTTGCCTTGGCTACACACATATGCATTCTATGAGAATCCCTAATCTTTGTACTGTGTAGATCAGCAAGATAATCTGTTTTTACAGAAGTTTAGAGGTACATCCTGATGCCTCTCTGACAGTCATTAATTTACTTCTGCAGCTGTATGTATATTACTGTCAAGCCATAATAAACTTCAAAAACAAAACAGAGATAACTATACTTTTATTTGTAAAAGAGATTTCCTTACATACTGTCCCCAAAGAATTAAAGCATCAATGTTGGAGAAGCCACAATATTTAGCCCAAATAGGTCTTGAACAGTGGATGCCTGCGACGCACGTATGTATAAGACAAATAAGTTACATAAATTGGAGCAGCAGGATTTAAAATATTGTGCAGGCAATTTCTAATATTGTGCAAGCAATTTCTGAATTCTAATAAAAGATAAAAGAATGTAGAGTCACACACACAAAAAAAGATTCTACTGTGACAGTATGAATAATCTCTTATAATGGCTCGTAAAAACCATGAAGTAAAAGCCACAATATTATAACAAAAAGACAAAAAAATTCCATACTGTGAATAAACGTTGCTACTGTAGTCAAGGGGTTAATTTATTACATATTTTAAATCTGATTTGTAATGGACTAATTAACATTGGGAAAAAACATCTGCAGTCTAGTATTATTCTATCACAAATATTAAGCCTATTTCTTTATTGCTTTTTCAGTTTTTGGTTTAAAATTAAATGCTGATTTCTGATGAAGATTTGAAGTAATTGTTGGCTGTCAATATCAAAACTCAAGAAGAATTTGGTCTGCAAAAGATTAGTAAAAGCAAGTACAAGCATTCATGCCTTACATACAAGGAACACATCCAATAGTCTCTTTTAGGACTAAAATTAATGCACAATACTATAAACCTTTACGCCTTCAACACAATCTGTGATTTAATGTCCATAGTCTCAGAACAGAGATCATATTCTGCATCACAGAAAAGATGTAATAACACAATACCCATAAATATACTGCATGCAAGTCACTTCTAAACACATACATCTCAAATCGGCTTTTCATGCACTATTAAAATCCATACTTTTAAATTGCTTAAATCCATTTACATTCTTATCTTAATCATTCATTATTACAGAAAAGGAATTAAAAATAACTATATACACGTGGAAAAGAAACTGACAGAAGATTCCAAACGAAGCCAATTATTGGTTATTTCCTCTTTGTTGACAATATAGTTTTACATGCTCAAGCTTTAGAAGTATTCCTTAGACTCGGTTGTACATAATTCACTTGCAGACATCCAAGATATTATGTAAGTTTTCCCATTGGCATCTAAAAAGCTGTAAATATAAAGAGTTTAACACCAAAATCCAAGATAAAGAATAAATTAATACAAATCAAGAATGTTTTTCTAGGAGAAGACCTGGCAGGCAAGAGAGGTTATCGTAACGAAGATTTTTTGTAACAAAGTTCTGGTAGGTAAGAAATCCAAGGTTAAGGTAACAGGGATGTTTTTGTAGCAAAGTTATGGCAAGCAAAAAATCCAAGGTTATGGTAATGGGTATATTTTTGTCAGAGAAGTCCTGGGAGGCAAGAGACCCAAGGTTATCATAACAAAGATTTTTTTGTAACTAAGTTCTGGTAGGTAAGAAATCCAAGGTTAAGATAACAGGGATGTTTTTGTCAGAGAAGTCCTGGGAGGCCCAAGGTTGTGGTAAGAAGACAATACTCATGAGCATGCATAACAAAAAGTATCATGCAGGAAACCCCACAATTCATAAAATCCTCATGCTTGTTAGCATGAAAGAGCCAAGTGCTGACCATCAACACATGCAACCTTGTAGCTCTTAACCCTACATAGCATGTCACTATGTTTCTTGAACATTATACTTTCTAAAAATAACTAGTTGGTATTATAAGAAAACAATTCAAATACTTTTGGTTCTCCATGATAGATATAATTTACAATTACATAGGATAATGAGAGAAGCACCAGAATTTGAATTATAAATGAATTCAATTAAGACCACAAAATAAAACAAAATATATTAACCCATCAAGTAACCACATTCTGAGTGCAGTTTTTGTGTTCAGTGCAAAACGGTGATGGTGTTGAAGAAGAATTGGCAGAAGTGCAGCAGCAGGATGATGAAACCGCAGGAACGTCGGTGAAATACACAAGATAAAAAAATAATAAAAAAATCATTGTTTCTTAGGTAAGGACTTTTAATCAAAGGACTACTCACAGAATTACACAATAAAAACTCTCAAAAAAAGTAAATTTTTTATGAGAAGTATTAAATAAAGTTCTTTATACTGAATAGAATAACCATACTGAAATGATTCAGTTTCACAATTTGAAAAAAAATACATCTCAAGATGCGACTGAAAAAAATACAGAATTGGCAAAAACAATGAAATGCAAAGGTAAGAATCAGAGCACAAGAAGTTCATTGACATTAGAAAACATAATTGTACTGTAACAGACTAAAAAAACAGTCATTACATTAGAACCTAAACCAGAGCCCTTTCATATAGGGTATTTGAATTTTTAATTGATTGGATTGTTTTTCAGTTCAGTGTCAAGTAATTAATTCAGCAATAATTTAAGTTCACGAGATATGGTTTGGTTTGTTGTGAATTTCACGCAAAGTTACACGAGGGCTATCTGTGCTAGCCATCCCTAATTAACCAGTGAAAGGCAGCTAGTCATCACCACCCTCCGCCAACTCTTAGGCTACTATTTTCCCAACAAATAGTGGGATTGACCGTCACATTATAACACCCCATGGTTGAAAGGGCAAGCATGTTTGGTGGGACAGGTATTGAAACCCGCGACCCTCAGATTGCGAGTCAAGCGCACTAACTACTTGGCCACTGATTGTTTAAATTTGGAATACTGTGTCTGTTTTTTTTCAGAATTAGGTTTTTTTATTCTCCTGATTCCTTTTATTTAGTGAAATAATTATTAACAATGATATTTATGTTGTATTGTTCATCAGTGTTAGTATCAAGTTCTGACTAGGTACGTATTTATTTACTATTTTTTTTGTAAGTGACAAAATTTATATTTCAACTGTTTGAAAGTTTTATTTTGGATTTCTGTGGCTGTCAAAATTTAATAAATTTGTCCTTTTGTTCGATCCTGGTTGTAGCAGGTGTTTGTTTTAATCCATTACAGTACTGTTAATTTATCAAATTATATAAATATTTTTAAATAGATTTCCTATGTTACAAAAAAACACACAGCTATTCACCACAAACAGAATAATATATTCTTCAATATTTGTTGTTTTTTAAGTGTTTTAAAAATAGTACAATCCTAATACAGTATATTAACTTATTTCTCAGTAGATTAGTAAACATGAGGCACTCTGTTCCAGTGGTTCTCAAACTGTGGGGGGTACAGAAAGTATTCTGGAAATCTGTTAGAATATTTGGTAAAAAAAGCTACTGCAAAAAACATTTACTACAATAAGTAATAATAGCACAAACTAAACTAAAATCAATAAATTCAGTACCCTTTAGGAAGGAATGGGAAATAACAAAATAAAATGTTTGAGAATCACTGCTCTATCCTATACGATTATTTCTCAACACGTAAAAACAAACCTATTGAATTTAGAACAACCAAAGCATCAGATTTCAATGCATTGAATTTTAACAGGATGAATAGCAGTAGGGATCTTAAACCACATATTTAAAACTCTAAAAATTGTTTTTTTTTTGCCATCTGGTAAGATTTATAGGTATCAAATTTTAACTAAATTTTAAATGTTAATAATGAAACACAAACAATTTTTTTTTATAAGAATTTACTTCCATGCTACGTTCCAGCGAATACCAGAAAATCAGGACCATGAGATTGTATCTTTGTTCATTTCAATTTTTTGAGTTACAGAAAAAAATGCCAAGACATCTTGGACAAAATGTTGGTTGGTTGTAATGCCCAAAGATTCTGAAAAGTTGATCTAACCACTCTCGGTTGCAATAAAGATTGCACAACATGAATATGTTGGTCAGTTGTAATGCCCA
>NW_013666378.1:296968-301813 GCF_000517525.1 Limulus polyphemus | reverse complement strand
GCTACTCTTTTACCAACGAATAGTGGGATTGACCGTCACATTATAATGCCCCTCACGGCTGAAAGGGCGAGCATGTTTGGTGTGACGGGGATTCGAACCCGTGACCCTCAGATTGCGAGTCAAGCGCCTCATCCACCTGGCCAAGATTATACATAAAACGATTATTGTATGAAAACCTTACGAAACATCCCACATTAGGAAAGTATACACTCAGTGCTGGAGGTGGTGCTGCTGTTCACACTTTTTTTTTTATTATAAAAGTTGAGATACTTTGACAGAAAAGTTTTCTACTTAAAGGATGAAGATTTTAAACTTATAATAAAATAAATAGAAATATATATACCAAACGGTTTCATTCTTTAAATCCATATTTCCCTAATATCTATCTTTCATTTTTTACCTTATGTCTGTTAGCATTCCATGGAAAGCATTTGCATATCTGGCAAATTCTTTTCTAAGCTGGTCATTTTCTTCCTGTCGCAGCATTTCCTTAGACAGTTCAGTATCTCGTTCCTGTGAACAAATACATTTACGAACATAATTTGTATGTTTATAAATTACGTTGGTCAGTACATCAACTTTGCTACCATATACAAGATCCAAAAAAAAATATTAAAAGATCATATATTTATGACCTAAGACTATCTCTAATTGTAGGAAAGTTAAATACTTTGAAAATGTTTTCCCCAATTCTTTTGGTGAAGACAAGATAACAAATTTCCAGGTCAAGTTTCTTTTTTTTTTCCACTCCTTAATGGGATTTGGGGTGGATTTTACTGCACATATATTTAAATATGATAATAAAGTTATAGTTGATGACTTTTAATGGTTTTTCTTTCTGATATCAATTATCTATATCAAAGACTTAATTATCAGGAATAATAATGACAGAATACCAGACACATCATATTTGATTTAAAACAGAATCACAGAGCAAATGGATGTGTGATGTACTTCCATGAGTTTAACCAAGTGTACTTCTTCGTGACATTAGTTCAGTCACATAACGTAACAGTGCAGGAATATGTAAAAAGACTACTTTAGTTAATCTTATCCAAATGTAAAAGAAATGTACACATATTAAGTAGATGTTCTGAATGATTTTCTTTGTGTCCATTATGCCATCTGGTATAAAACCATGTTGTTCAATCTCATGTTATGACTTCCAAACACTAACTCAGGCCATTTTGATGAACCACCTTGGAGAGTATGGCATGAAAGAAATTCATAAATTGATGTTTATATGATTGTTTTTGATTGGTTTATTAACTTGTCTACTAACTAATCAGAAGCAATATTATGAAACATCCTCAGCAAGACTATTAAAATAGCAGATGGCAAAGAAATGACAGAAAACCCCATAAGCACTCTTCCTCATATTTCACATTTTTCAAATTCCTAGACAGTTCTGACTAAAAGTTAAATTTAATCAATTTTCTTGGATTCCAAGTAGGTATGGGAACCCTGTGGTGAGGTTAATATTAGAAAATTTAACAGCATTACTTTTCTCGATAATGGAAAAATGGACTTCAAATACTCTTTAAATTCATCCATTTTAAAACAAAAAAGCTTGTTGTACAATAACATATATGTTAAAAAGTAAGCATTTATTAACATTAAGAACAATAATAATGAGTCCATTAATTTCAAGAAATACGAGTGAATTTTGACATTAAGTCATACACATAAAGAAACCTCACTTTATAATTATAAATATACCAAAAACATTTCCAAGCAAATCCCTAGTAACTACTTGGGGCAGCAATTCTCAATCTGCAGACTCTCTTCATAAAGGAAGTGGCAGGTTACCATGACCAAAATAAAAAGAACCACAGACTTCGGGTTTCTAACAGCTTTTGTTTGAAGCAAAACTTCAAAACAAAAATAGTTTATAGTGCGTAGCCACATCGTATAGACAACAACCTAAAATTTCAGATAATAATAATAATAATATTAATGTCATAATACCTTTATGATGTTCTGTAAACTATTCCAAGTATCTTCAAGGGTCTCCATGGTAAACCAGGTGTATGGGTTAGGTCCAACGTTGAAGCTTTTGATCTGTTTGTCAAGCTGAGCCAAAGTTTCAAAATCTGCCCGAGCTGTGCTTAGCGATGCTTGAAATTGGCCGTGAGCTTCTTGTAGAGCCTAAATAAATAAATAAAAAGTGATAATCTCCTGTAAGAAAACTTTATTTTATTTTTCAATAGTTACCAATCCTTGAGCTTTACAGTGGTATTAAAGGAAGACAAAGTGGAACATTTTTGTGGGGTTGGGAGGAAAAACTGAATAATTATTTTGGTAACCAAGATGTTTAGTAACAGCACATTAAAGCACTTGTCTTTTTTTCTTTGATCATGTTTGATACACGAAACCAGTGTTCCCTCTAAGCTGCACACCCTCACAACAACCAATCAAGTGCCGCGCGCACTTCGTTATTCCAGCCACGCACGTCCTCAGTAATTGATAGCCTTAACGACCCTGGCAGTCGATAGGCCTAAAGCACAAATAACCAACTGGTAGCACTGCAAAGCAGCCTAATGATACTACTCCTATTTTTAGCTTCATAAAATATCAAAATTTTGCTGTTTGGTGACTTTATTTGTAAGAGGTATCATTTATGAGGACATATTGTTATATACATAAATTTCATGATCTTCTGAGTATATTTTTCTTTTAACAGCTAAACTGTACTATCAGGCCATTGCTAACATTAGTCTGTATCCATTGTAGGCTTTTATTAAACATATTGATTGCCCTAGTGCTTACTTGACAACAAAAACAAAATTAGTAACTTAATTTCAAGAATATTTATTCAGTGAAATACTAACATAGAAACCAAGAAATTACATAATGTTACTTTTAATAAATGTATTTATTTCTAAGGTCTACTGAGTTATTTTAATGTTTCAATCTTCAACCCAAATCAGCCAACAATACCAGGAACAATTTAGACAAACTTAAAAAGAACTACCTATCAATTTCTTTTTTTCACATGAGTTGGCCAATCAAACACTATATACTCCCATTCAATGACGTATCCATAGAAGATAGTACTTTAAAGTTTTAGGTAATTCAGCAAGCTTTAAACATTGTTTACATCACACAAACAAAAGTAATTTGTCAACATGAAATCAGAATATCAAATTCAACTTTCAAAGATGGAAATTTCACTAATTAGATTGTACCTTTATTTCCTCAATTGAGTTACAGCGAACAGGGTCTGTAAGATCTTCTTCTGCATTTTCAAACCAGCTGTTGAAAGACGAAGCTTTCTTAGCAAACGTAAGAAAGAGGTCCTCAATCTAAAAGGGTTTAAGACAAAAGCTATTAAAAAAGGACTTTTTAGAATTTTTTTTCTTATCATATGTCAATTCAAATGAATGTGAAAGAAAAGATGTTAGATCAAACTTTTCAGTTTAACCCTTATTATTAGGGTTTTCCTAATTGTGGTAGACCTACTGCGTAAATTGACCGTAACTGTTGATTTGTTTTTAAAAAAATCATTTTCTAAACGGTTACCTTATTAGAACCATTTTCCAATCTTGTGAATATGTTACGTTGGGAATTTCCAATGTTTTTATGTTTTCAATTTCTTGCTGATGGGAAAAAAATTGGATGGCATCGAGTACAAAAGAAAAACGTACATATAATTTGATAATTTAACCGACTGATACAATGTACAAAGTGTTTAATGGTGAAAGGTGGAAAGTCAAGCAGGAATATGATTTTTAGTCTTACAGGAAAAAAAAAATGAACTTTCAAATCTACTTTCTGGCCAATAAAGTAAAAATACTTCCTATACTAATAAATTAGTTTGAAGAAATATAACTTTAAAGTAATTTTCACCTGTTTAAACTGTCCTTGCATTTTCAACAAGTGGTGTTTTCGAGCTTCTGAAGCTCCCAAGAGGTTGTTCCAACTAAAATTCGGGGGGATAGTGTGTGGAATTTATTAACAGTGGGAAATAAAAGCAGTTTGAAATTAAACTGAAGGTTTAAAACAGTACCTCATATATTCTTTAATGATTTAATTTCTACAGACAGAGTTAGAAACACATAAGTTCAATTTATTCTTCAATCTAAAATTTCACAGAAATGAGTCATCAATCTTATTTTTAGATTTGAAATAATTATGTATGCATGCAAAAAACATGATTCAATAAACAGATGCAGTTGTAAACATTCAATATCATAGATAATAAAATTTCGGTAAAAAGTTCACCGAGTATCATGCATACAGCTGTACCAAATCCCGTTCCATGTACTTTAATTAGTAAAAAAAAAAAGGAAGTTTTTGTTAAAGGTAAACTAACCGTTCCATCACATTACTGTGACGTTTCAGAATTGCGGGAGATTGTTCATGCCCTGCAGAAATCAACTGATCTTTGAGCTGAGTGATGTTTTGAATTCCCTCTTGTTCAAAAGCTGTCAAACCAGCATCAAATGTTTCCTATACATACAGAGCCAAAAAAATCAGATAACTTTTTAAAATGCCTGGACACACTTTGTCTTTACCATTTTGTACTGCAAGAAGAAACTAACATTTCAAAATTAATCAAACATGAATAAAAAATATCCAAAGTGACCTTAACTAGAAGGATAAAAAAAAACATTGACGTAAATAGTACAAACTCCACTGACTGTGAATCTTATACTTATTTTACATTTACAAAGCTAATGCCAACACATGCTACACAAAAATATGTAAGCACTTTGTTTCATGCTGTGTTAGCCTCTCTAATAACACAGGCCTGGTTTTATTCTCTTGAAAATTTTACATGTTCTACAGTAATTCTTGTATGCTGAATCCAAAAATGATATCCATTTTTCTCCATCACGTACA
>NW_013666378.1:286413-296446 GCF_000517525.1 Limulus polyphemus | reverse complement strand
TGTACGTGATGGAGAAAAATGGATATCATTTTTGGATTCAGCATACAAGAATTACTGTAGAACATGTAAAATTTTCAAGAGAATAAAACCAGGCCTGTGTTATTTTATAATCTTATATTAACATCTCATCAATTTCTAAGTATTTTGTTCTTATACCTAATGCTTAATTTTACATAACATTCTACTACACTGCATATTCTGCATTTTAATATAACTGGGTAGTCTAACTATCAGTTACTTTTATCATTTCTTGATCATCCCAGGTAGTTTTAGTTCTTATATTTCATATATTAACCAGAAAAACAATACACAAAATAAAAACCAGTACTCTTCAGTGAAAAGTATACAATAATAATTGCTTAACAATGAGACTGTTTAGAAAGATTACAAATACAACAACTTTCTTTACACTTTGGTTTGGAATAATGACATCTCCACATACATCAGATAAAACATCAACGTTAAAAAACTATGAAAAATAAAATGTTGATGTTAAAAACCAGTTATTAAATCATAATCCAATGTAAGCCTAAAATTAAATCTCATAATAAACACCTTCCTTTAAGTAATAGTTCAATATAAACTTAATATTAAATCCAGTGATCAGAACCTTGTAATCGTAAAGACAAAATTACTAGTTTGTGTTATAATTACCATAACGTATATAAACAAGCTATTAAAAACAGACCTCGGAAAACAATAGACTTGAAAAGAAACTTCAAACTGAACTAGTGAGATATAACTTGTTCTCACCTGCTTTGTCAGAAGAGTTTGTACAGAAGATAGATCACGTCCATAATCCTCTGATTTTACACGAACTTCTTTGTCAGCTAAAGAAATAAAACAGTACATTTAAGTCTTGAAGTTACCCAAAATAGTCTGTCCTAACCAGTGGGTGTTGTATTTAAATGACTATTACACAAATAGTCATAAAACCTGAAAGAGATGTATATCTATACTTATAAATGTTACAGGTGTTACTTATTAAGTTAATAACAGGACATTTAAATAAAAAGACACAGAATAAGCATACAGTAAAGAGCTGCCGTACACACAATGAATGTGCTTAAAAATTCAATTAAACTTTTCTGTTTGTAATCTTAAGTCCAGAAGAAAATATATCTTCATTAGTAGAAAACCTGCAATAATACACACACACACACACACACACACACACACACACCTAAAGCTGTATATTAACAATTAATCAGCTACCAAAACTGCTTATTTTCTATTAACCTTTTAACAACTTCTCTCACTAATATTTATTTAAATACGTATAATACTTTTAAACTTTGGTAGCTGTCTCTATCCTTAAGCAATTAAAAATGCGTATAAAGCCTGAAAATAGGGATTACTTATTGGATTAATAAATAGCTATAACTAAGAAAAGTTCCTCCTTTTTATTTTAACAAGCATTAAACAGTAAGAAGAAAAACTGTAAATTAAAGTTGTCATACCAATCCAACTTTCCACAACATCAGCCTTCCACATGAACTGCAAATAAGCAGAATTATCCTTCAGTTTGTTCTTGCGATTCACTGCACTGTTTTCCAACGACTTCAGACGGTTCTGCAACTGCTGAAGACGCTCACTGATACTGTCCGAGTGGTGATTTCCCACAGCCACCAGCTGTTCGCCAGCCTGGGTGATATCTGTACATCGCTCACGATGTACAGAAAAATCAGATTCAAATGCTTCATGTTTCTTGATTAGTCCCTAAGGAAATGGATATAGCTTTTAAAATTAGCATTTTGTTATTATTTTTAAAAAAATCACAATTTTACTTCATTACTAAAGATAACAAACATCTTGAATCAAATTTTGTTTGATCAGCAGGAAGAAATAGATTTTGTAACAGTTCCTAAACTAAGTATGGTTGAAACTTTTACTGAAAATAGAAAAAAAAAATCAATAACACAAGCTAAAACTTATTTACAGTTAAAACTTGATTACACTATGAGTTAACAGATAAGACATTATTAACTCTGGCAACTAGCTGAAACTTGTCACATGAATGACATGTCACCCCAAAATTAATTTATGAATAACATTCACTGGTTTTAAGCAATGAATTAAGTTTTCCAGCATGCTGCTAATTTCCGCTCCGTCTCCAAAAATTACAAAATAACCTCTTAACAGTTGTATATGCATTTGATAAGGCTGCCCCAAACTAAGGAAGTATCTTTCGGGTACACAAACACCAATATTTGTAAGAGTTAATTTCATATCCTTTAAAGGACTACCTCTTAATATAACCAGAAGTTGAAATGTAACAATAAAATTCTTAACTGTAAAAAAAAAAAATTCTGTTGAAATAAATGTATTCAAATAAGGACATGTGATACACAGAAGTTTTATATAAACAAAAAAAATCTGATGTTGATTTAATTTCATATTATAATTTCCTAAAACTGACACACACCTGAACTGCAGCCATGGTGTCACCATAATCTTCGACACACAACAACTGCTGTTTCTCTGAAATCCAAGCCTCCTCTTCTTCTACCTTCGCCAGAAACTGTTGATACGTGAGTGACTCATCTAACTTGTGGCCCCGATCTCTAGACATCTGTGTGAAATAGTCTTGTAGGTTCACAATCAAACACCTTAAAAATGTACTTACAACATCAAAGATACCAAAACAATCACTAAAATCTATTTTAACATTAGAAAAAAGTTTGGGAAAGCAAGAATGATTCTTTAATCAAATATTTAGACACATTTAAATCACAAAGTTTATAATAAAACCTAAAAATCACCTCATATTAGCCAATCTCATTTGTTACATGTTATGGGAATTGTAATAACATGTAGTCTTTTATACAAACTTATGAATGATTTATATATATTCAAGAATAATACAAACTTTATTGATGCACAGTAGCTAATTCAATATAAAAAAAAAGGTTATTACACTGGATCTGTTTCTCCAAAGTAGAAGCTACATAAAAACTTTAAATTAAAATCAACATTTTTTTCTATACTCGATAATGCATGTACCTCCTTTAATTCAAGCCAAGCCAGTTCTAGAGCTTCAAGCCTTTGTTCTATTTCTGGTACACCAAGGTTTGACTCTTCCATAAGTTTGTGACCAGCCTCTTGCACGGCCTCAATAGCAGGTTCGTGAGATGCCAATTCAGCTTCCAGTCGCTTGTGCTTTTTCTTCAAGTTCTGGACTCCAGTCAAGTCTCGACCATAATCATCTGAACTGACCAACAGTTTCTTCTCTCTATAAGATAACTAGACTTAGCACATTATTTAAATTAGAAAAGTATTGCTCAATATATAGCTATAAAGCTACAGTTATTTCTATCTATGTTACTTATACAAATCCACATACTGAAGAAGTTCTATAGATACTTTATAAAACTAGGAACTACTTTAGTCTGCAGTCACATCACAAAAAATAGTTCAAAGAATTAAAAATCAGTATGATTGTCATTAACATTACGACAAAAAAATTTTCAAATCTTTAAAACTAGCTCTTCAAAATGATTTTACTCTAATTGCTACCACCACCGTATGTTAGCAAAGTCTGAAAATAACTTTTGTTCTTTTAATTCAAAAACTGGTGAAAGCAACAAATTATAATTTTTCAGGTTATGTCTGGAAAAGTCTGAAATGGCCTAAAGGCAAACAAATTGTGAACTATTATCTTTAACAATTACTTGTTTGTTTTTTGATGAATTTTGTACAAAGCTACTCGAAGGCTATCTTCACTAACCCTCCCTAATTGTGCAGTGATAGACTAGATGGAAGGCAGTTAGTAAACATTACCCACCACCAGCTCCTGGTCAATTCTTTTAACAACAAATAGTCGGAATTACCATCATCTTATAATGCCCCCATGTCTGAAAAGGTGAGCCCCGTAACTTAAAGATTGCGGGTCAAGTGCCCTAACTGCCAAGCCTGAACAATTACTTGAACCAAGGAATAAGGTGGAACAAAATATACTCACTTAATCCAAGATTCCTCATCAGCAATATCTCTAAAGAACTGATGGAGCGTGTTGGCTTCATTCAATCGGGAACGACGATGTGCTGCAAGACTCTTTACCCGCTCGTATCGTTCATTTATGGAATTGCGCTTTTCTTGCACAGATGCTGCATCAAACTGTTCGGACTCTATCAAGCTATCTGCTAGACTGTTCATGTCTCTGATTCGATCCTCATGGGCTGTAATATCAGCCTCTACAAGTTGGTGTTTTTTAATTAGGTTCTGCACCGATGCTAAGTCCTTTCCTGAATCTTCAGACTTCAACAAGGATTCAACCTTACAAGAATAAATCACCAGTGGTGTGAATAGAAACACCAAATATGATGTATTAAAAGAAAGTCTTAAAACTACCATTAAAGTTAAGAGAAAAACGTTTGACATTTTCACAAAGCTTTTTTTTTTTCATATTTTTTGAAATACTTATGCAAAATATATTTTAAGTATTAATTAGTGCTTTTGTGGATAAAAACTACATGTAAACTTTTGTTTTTTCAAACTATTTTGCTCTTAAATCTATAAGGTGATAGAAAACTTAAAAGTTTTTTCAAAAGCTTTTGCTACGAAATACTAGTGCAAATTATATGTTTCATTAAAATGTCATGTTTCCAAAGATAAGAACAATCTGAGCTAAACTTTGCCTTTACTGAATGTTATCTTTGATGATTTGGAAAATAAGATTTTATTTTCATAATTTACCAACTATTACTGTTAATTTATAGATCAATTATTTCTTAAAAAACAACAACAAAAAAACTGGTGACAACGATCTGTTAACTTTCAATATAACATAATACATCAATTCAAAATATTTTATCCTAACATACAAAATAAAATGTTTGCTTTGGAGATTTTCCTTGTATCATGTTCAAATAATTAAAATCATGTGAATTTTAATGTTATAATTCCAGGCCACGTAAATGAATTATCACATAATTATATTACTCTTACGTCAATCACCTTTCGAGAAGTGATTACTTTTAAAAAAAAAAAACTCACAAAAACTTTATAACCTTACTTAAATATTAAAATCTTTTACAAGTTCAGGATATAATTTTAATATTTATGTAAGTAGGAACACTTTGAATATACATAATTTATATTACCTCCCCCAACCAAAAGTCAATATCTTTGACAGCTGCATTGAATGTTCTTTGTTTGTTTGCTTCTTTAAGTTTCATACTTTTCTCTGAAGACTTCTGAGTTAGATACTCCCACTGATCAGCAATGGAAACAAGTCGAGCTCTGACAGCATCTTCTGAGCCAGCGCACCGACGTCTGTCTATCAAGTTTTGTCCCATTCCCAGAACGGTCTGAATTCTCTCTGCATTAGCTGCAAGTTCAGCTTCGAATGCCTGATGTTTCTGGTGTTTGGTCTGTGAATAAGTTATACATCATGACTTTCTTAAATACATCTAAATATAGAGTGAAGTCTACCCAACACATTGTTAATTTTCAAATATTAAAAGCTTAAGGTAAAAAACTGTAAAAATATAAAACTATTTTATATCATACATTAAGAAAAGTTTCAAATAAGACAACTTTTTTTATAAAATCTTCCATAGGTGCACGTACAAAAGTATAATTAAAAGTAATACAACAAGCATCATCAAGTAGAAAGGAATATATTAGTCTACCTGAATGTTGGCAGGATCTTTGTAAGATTCGTCTATCACCATCTGGAGCTTTTCTCCAATCCAGTTCTCGATCTCATCAGCCTCTCTACTGAACTGCTGTAAAGTCTGCGACTCTCCCAGCTTAGACCTCTTGTCAATCAAAGCTTCCTTCAGGTGGTGCCACCTGCAATATTAACAATATTAAACACTTACAACTACTACAAACCCTCCAACACAACAGAACAGTTTAGATGACTTTTCAATATATTGATCTACATTAAAAAAAAGGCATTATACATTCTGTCAAACAACAAATTTCAAATTTTATAAATGCTTTAGCATTTAAATTAAAATATGCTAACTATTTTATACCATGGTTTAATATCCATTTTGTTTTGAACTTTCTTATTTTTGTATATCCTGCCTTTAGATAAAAACCCTGAATCAATTTTTAAAAGGAATAAAATATTACATATATTAAAAAAAAAGTTTAGCCTTTTATTGGTAGAATAATCTAACTGTAATTTTACAGCATACTAAGTTCATTAAACAATTTATATAGGTAAATAAAATGGAAAAAAAATGAAGATTTTTGGCCTACTGAAACAAAGTTTCATCAGTTACTTAAAGAAGAGTATAACAAACTTATCATAACCCTTATGATTGTAACTGTCTTACTAAAACTAGTCTAGCTTCCATAACACACTTACCATAATTAACCCTCATGATTGTAACTGTCTTACTAAAACTAGTCTAGCTTCCATAACACACCATAATTAACCCTGATGATTGTAACTGTCTTACTAAAACTAGTCTAGCTTCCATAACACACTTACCATAATTAACCCTCATGATTGTAACTGTCTTACTATAACTAGTCTAGCTTCCATAACACACTTACCATAATTAACCCTCATGATTGTAACTGTCTTACTATAACTAGTCTAGCTTCCATAACACACTTACCATAATTAACCCTCATGATTGTAACTGTCTTACTAAAACTAGTCTAGCTTCCATAACACACTTACCATAATTAACCCTCATGATTGTAACTGTCTTACTATAAATAGTCTAAGAATCTTCATACTACATACTATAGCACAATGTGTCTAAAAAAGCATTTATAAAATAATTTCACACTATGGCAAAAATTTAGTACATTTAAGTTTAGAAATGTATCGTTTTATTTAATATGTGCATTCTAATGCTAAAATAAGGCCAATGGGCAGTCTGTGCTCTGTCCACCACGGGTATCAAACCCAATTTATAGCGTTATAAGTCCTCAGACATACCACTTTACCATTGGGGGAGGGGGGCAGAAGCCCCGTAAAAGGTAAGACTGAAGAAAGTTTTATTAAATATTTCTAGAAGCAAATGCATAACAAAAAATTCAAATTTTCTAAGAATACAATAATGACAATATTCTATGTCTGATCAAAAACATATACCAGACTTTTATCACCTTTACAACATTTCGTTAAGGCTATATTACGATTTATTGATTAAATGTATGTAAACTCAAAAACTTAAGTTTTTCTTATAATTTTCCCAGGCTTTTGTGAAGTTTTGAATTGAAAGATACTCATGTAAAAAAAATTTAGCAGCTTCACTTTTCAGAATTTTAAACCAATTATAAAACATAACAATTTTTCCTTTTATACTCATTACCTTCAATCATATTAAGTCTTTTTTAAATACACCAAATAACTTGCCTATTACCATAAAACTCTGGCTGACTATACCGGTTTTTAATTAGAGCCTTTACTTTGCTCTGCTAACTCGAGTATTACTGGTTTACATGGATAACAGGTTCTTGCCTCACCAAATGCAATTTCAATCTAACTGGTAGACTACAGTGGTACCGATAAATAGGGGAAACATTTGCTTGAAGAATCATAAACGAAAGTATGAAAACTTTTAAAAGCTGTTTTTTTTTAATGGCATATTGTATCCTGGTTTCACATTAGAAAAATAGGATGGCTTTACACACAGGTCGATTAAAACATAATGCAATGCTCAGTTTCCAGTTTTAATGATCGCTAAACAAGCCAGGAACAGGATCCCAGGATACTTTCCTACCTATACATACATTCTGGGATTGAATTCCCACTATGAGACTTTTTTTTTCCAGAAAACTCGCACTCACCTCTCCAGAACTTGGTCCTTTTTATCACTGATAGCATTAGAGTCATAGTGGTCACCGGCAATAAGCTGACCGGCCATTTGAGCCAAGGCTACAATCTTCTCTTCTTGAGCTTGAATAGCCTTGTCAAAATCCTCGTGTTTCTTGATAAGGGCCTCTACATTGTCGCCTCCCATATCATCTGAACTGAGGAATGCCTCTCGGCTAGCCATCCAGTTCTCAGCTTGTTCACAGTCTCGATAGAAAAGTTGAAGCTCCAGACACTGATCCAATTTTACACGTCGAGCATGCCATGCACTGCCAAGCATAAGAATTTTAAATCATTACACAATTAAAAAAGCTAATGTCTTAGAGAAAAATTATTAATTGCAGATTTTTCTTCTCTCTAGATCAATCATGAAGACAAATTAAGGAAAGTGAAAAATAAAAATTTATTGTTATTTAATTTTTCAACCACGATTACCAAGAACAACTTTTATTTAATGCTGTATACTGCTAAAATATACAAACTTACACTTAAGTATTTAAAAATAAAGTGAAATAAAAACCCTCGTCTGAAAGCAGTAACAACGAAAGTAAAAAATACAGTATAGCAGCTTTGTACTGTGAAAATCTTATAATGTTTAACAATGGCCTTGGTTTGTAACAGGATAATTCCAAAGATGCTAATTACTTGTACTGTATGATGGATAAGCAAAATTAAAGTTTTATTACAAAAACAATTTATAGAGAGTTCAGTGGTTATTAGTAAACATCAAATTCAGTGATATTAATGTATAGTGCATGCAAAAGATGTATTTTTATACATTACTTCGTGATCAGCATGAGAATTATATACAACTTTCCTTATAAAATGTCACATCTGTATTTTGTGACAGGATGAAAACTTAAAAGTAAAATAAAGAGGGTTCTGTTGGGTCACAAACACTAAGTTTTGTATATGGACTGAGTGAAACTAAGAGTGAAACCCACTCTTCCATCTCTTTATGAGCTTCTTGCACCGTTTCAAGTTTCTCCTGGATTTCTACACTAGCATAGTGACCACCTTCTAATAGTTTGTGTCCAAAGGTTTCAAAGGCCTGAAAGGTCCCAGCACGAGCATCTATTTCGGTCCTGTGTTCCTATATGAATTTAAAACAGTATAAAAGTCCAACACAATGTACAAATGTCAAGCTCACAAATCACATTTAAATCTTAAATGTTTACCAAACATTTACTGTACACTATTTATAATTTTGTTGGTAAGACACATTTTTCACTTATTTGTCCTAAAGTTTTGTATAATATTATTAATACGAAAACCAATCACAGCTCCACCAATATTTTTTACTTATCAAGATCTTATGTAAACCTAGGACTTAAAAAAGGGATTAAACAGACACATTTAGAAATTAATAAGAACAATAATTCATTACAAAACTAGAGTTTTCAGTAAATTTTATAAATGCACAACATTATCTGAAATATTTTTATACATAGAGTTAACATAAAAATAATTACGGAAAAACATAACTTGCATAGACATCGTCACTATCAATATTATGAAAATCAACAGACCTTATGTTTACAACTCTGTGTTTCAAAGATTTCTAAAGGACTTAGCTATTACCGTTAGTAACATAACTTACAAAAAAAAAAGAGAATACAAATTATAAAGCTCCAAGTTAAATATATGAAAATATTAAGTCTAGTTTCTAAAACAGCTTTTATCCCACAAAAATAAATTCTCTAGTAACATTAATTTGAATACAAATTATTTAATAGTAAAATACTTTATACTTTTCAGTCCCAAATATTTCTACCTTAATTATTAGTATTCAAAAACCTTAAAATTGTATCATTTTGTTATTTCTTCCCGTGCCTCTTTATTATATCTTTCATTACGGTACAATGATCGATAAGGACAATTAGAAATTTCTCCTCTCAACTTCGATGAAAAAGAGGATTAATTATTTCTTTGTTGAACAGGCTTTATGTTCCAAATCTTTACCAAAAATTTACTTCATGAAATAAGATTATCCTTTCAAATTCAAAAAAATGTGAAAGGAAATATCTTCTTCAATATCACTTCATATTTCCCATCACACACTTGTTCAATTTTAACCCTTTTTGCTCCTCTAAAATATATGAAGATTAGTTATATCCTCCAAGCAAGGATGATTAAGATTACTTTCATCCTCCAAGCTAGGATGATTAAGATTACTTTCATCCTCCAAGCTAGGATGATTAAGATTACTTTCATCCTCCAAGCTAGGATGATTAAGATTTAGTTTTA
>NW_013666378.1:279822-285413 GCF_000517525.1 Limulus polyphemus | reverse complement strand
CCACACTTATCTAGTAGGAAAAGTTCATACACAGAGATCAATAGGGAGAAGAGAAATCAGTCCAATAATGAATTTCGAAGTATTTTAACACAAAGAAAGACTTTTCTAAGGCAGATTTGTAGTTGTTTTCAATGGTGATAAAAGTGCATCTCCTCTAAGAACAAAACCAGTGTTGTTGTTTTTTACATACATATATACTAATACAAACTTGTGATTCGTATTGAATATATCATGTTATAAAATGATATTCAATAAAATATTTTGATATCATTTGCTTTCTAAATCTAGAGCAACTATTCCAAGAATATACTTAGAAAATTGTCGAGTTTTCCTTTAACAAAAATCAAATCAAGCAACACTATTCGTTTCAAGTTTCCATTTTCTGATAAACATAATAAAAACACACATGCACTTACTTTAAATGAGACTATTACATGTAGCAAAAAATATCTGTCACAAAGATAAACTTCAGTCTTATTTTTTCAATAATATTGGACAAACTGATTGATACGGTACGGGTGAAAAGCAAAACCACTGTTATAAAACAATGACGATCATCCCTCTTACATATCTGGTGACAGGAAATGCACAGAAGCACTTATTTGCAGTTATGATAGTGAGCTTAATATAAAACTAGAAAATTAACTTATGTTAATTTTTGCTTACATATTAGAATAAATAATGAAGTAATCTTTAGAGAAAAACTGAAGGAAACTTATTAAGATATATTAGAGAGAAAAAAAAGTTTTACTAAAATAATTGTACTGAAAATGTGCTAAAATTAGGAAAAACATAACACGTTCTGGCTAAATAACATAAAGATGAAAAAAATATATACTTAGCGAATGCAAACAAGGGTCAAGTATAAAATGGTATCGAATACACATGCAACTCAGGTCTATTAAGAACATTTATGATTAGATAAGTAAACATTCCATCAGTACAATGCCAAAACTATAAAGCTGACATTTAAAAAAAATGGTGTTTTGGTTATGTTGGTTAGTACTGTACTTCACACCATTAACAGGAATTGTACTATACTATGTGACACTTCTAAGTGATGGAATAAACACACAGAAAGAATAAAATTTAGATACGACACCACATACACTGAGTATTTGTTCTCAGAGGAGGAGAAGAGCATTCACCAGTTAAAAAAAAACAAGCAAAGAAAAGAAGGAAACCAAAACCATTGTTTATAGTAGAAGTAGCGGAATCATATGAAGTGGCCTGTGATGGTAACTCGTTTTTGCCATCTCATACGTCAATTTCACATTGGTAACTCTGAGAAAAAAAAATAGTAGTTAGAAAATTTTAAGTAACACAGAACTATACACAAGTTGTTGGAACATGACTTCTGAATGTGAATTTTAAGTCACCTTTACATGTAGCTTTGATATCTAAAAACAAAGATGCCACCATTCATTGTCATTTTACTGAGTGCAAGAAACACTGCTACCAAAGTGAGCACAGTTATAATCTCTGTAAGAAGTGTCAAAAGAAAGATATTCAATTCAAATAAAATTATTTGACATGGTACAATAAAATCATGCACGTATAAAATACTAACATGAAAAAAATAAATATAAGCCAAACAACAACAAAAGAGTTTTCGATTCACGATTAGTACAAATGTACAAACCTGATGACGCTCGAGCAAGGCTTCTGCTCCAGTGACATCATTTGCTAGTTCATCTGAAGACACAAGACTCATCATACTTGTTATCCACGACATCAGGTCCCTAGCAGACAATGCAGAGAAAATTATAAAATATTTTTCTATGAAATGCTTTGAATACAGTGTTTCCAAAAATTACAAATAAAATACAAATTTATAAAAAATACAATCTGATAAACTCACCTATAATCTGCCAGGAATCTCTGTAAATCATACGAGTCCAATAGTTTTTCTTTACGTGCATTAGCTTTAGCAGTGAGTTGTGTCCATTCTTCATTGATCTCTTTTCGTTTAGCATCTATGGTGTCTGCCGATTCAGGGTGGGTTTGTATCAGTCGACTGGCTGTTTCATCTAGTTGTTTAATCTATACCAAACACATAAATAGTATGATACGTAACTAAGCCATGAAATAAAATCTTTTTTTTACAGTTACCTTAAGCTATTTAAAAAGGAAATGCTTGTCCCTAGCCACATTGTCTTGACACCAAATTTAGGAAATGTGCTGTCCACAGTAACACTATTCTTGATCATAATCATACCAAAATTTCAAATGTTCACTAAAATAAATGTTAAAAAGGATGTTTCAATACTTATGCAATAAATCAAAAGTTCTATGTACAACAACTTATTTAAATTTGTTGTATATACATATTAAATTTATAACGTAAAGTTTTGAAATTAGTTTTTACTAGATACTCTTAAGTAGTTCACTTTTTTGGTAAAATAATCATACATTGCAAGTCTAATTATGCTTAAAAATAACATAAAAAATGTTTATTCACAAATCAACCAAAAAATCTAGAAAGCAAAAAATAATAAAAAGTGTACTTATGGTGCCAAGACATTTCTTAAGTTTAAAAACTCATAGACGCTTTCATTAAAACAAAATTAAAGCTATATGAAAATGATTCTAAATGGATACATCAAATAAAGGAGACAACAAAAACAAAAAATTAGAAAATGAGAAAGGAAACTAAACACAAACATTTTTTACTGAATCAGTTACATGCCTGTTTAATTTCGACTTTTGTTTTACTGACAAAACCTCTTCCGGTTTTTAAATTACATACACCTCCTAGCACTGTAGATTCTTTCTCATTCATTTTGAATATTTCATATCAAAACAAGTTCTGCCTCAAGATTAAATTTTTTGAGCTACAGAATTATGCTCTGAAATTCAAGATCTGATATACGAAGTGCCCATAAAAGTATTCTATGTGAATAGATATAGTAATAAAAATAATTTTACCCTATCCCCCAATGCTGCTAAGTCACGCTCCAGGCCTTCATGCTTCCTCTGAAGGGTCTGTACACTGCGCAAGTCATGACCATAATCGTCGGTGTTTAAGGCCTCGTCTTTTTCTTGAATCCAATCTTTAGTCTCGTCAACATCACGTTGAAACCTCTGGACTTCATGAGCTGATCCAAGCTGAGTGGCTCGCTCAGATGTCAACAGCTGTAGGCTCTGCCATTGCTGGTTCAAGTCCTGAAACATTAAATATTAAATCTAACCTAAACTCTGCTATAGAAATATCCAGATAATAATTACCATTCACATCAGCAACTGACCTCAATAAACACATACAAATATTTCATAGGAGTCTCAACTCTTCAAAAACAAAACCTTCACCAGCGTAATTTTTTTAGTTAAATATTCACCAGATTTTCTCATTCTCAATACTTTATACATTTTTTAAACTGCACAAAAAAAACACTCACATCTACTTGAGTCTGGATTTTATCAGCAGCTTCAGTCTGACCTAAACTTATCAGCTGAGTAGCTATTTCATTCATCTCTGCTAAACGAATTTCATTTGATTTCAAGTCTGACTGGAAATCATCAAACTTCTTTTGAAGCACTTCTACTTGTTCGAGGTCTTCTCCGACTTCTTGAACTTGAGCAACTTGTTCCTAAAAAAGTATCAATACACAATACAAATATTTGCCTTCTTATGAAATTAAAACATCTTATCTTTCACCAACACTTTATTTTATTCTTTATTATCCTACGTGGATTTTTAGCGGAAATATTTATTACATATACAGATAAAAAAAAACATTACCACAAAAGAAAAAGAAACTCTGGATTTTTATAGTATACATGCAACAACCTTTGTATAAAAAAAAAACACAGAAATTAGCTATTATATTGCTTGTTCTTGAACCATTAATACAACACTTAATGCACTAGGAGCACATTTTAATAAATATTAGATCATGGAATTTTTATTTCATTATTCCTATGGTTTTTTAATATATATAACTTAAGTGGCAAAATGTTTATAATCATGCATTAACATTACATACAACCATGAATTTCATAGATCTTAAACATGATTCAAGCTAAGTCACACCTGAAAGTTATTCCATAAATAACACTAAAATCATGCGAGTTACTGAAATCAAAACTCTCCCACACCTTATCTTTGATCCACTGTCCTAGTTCTGCAGCTTCTCGTACTAACTGATAAGCTTTGCAGGTCTCTTCCAGCTTTTGATGGCGCTCCCAACCCAACGACAAAAGGTTCTCGTACTGAGCCTCAATCTGGGACTGACGAGCCGAGACACTGTTGGCATCTGCCAAATGCTGTTGACTGGACGAC
Source organism: Limulus polyphemus (assembly GCF_000517525.1). Classification (NCBI taxonomy): domain Eukaryota; kingdom Metazoa; phylum Arthropoda; class Merostomata; order Xiphosura; family Limulidae; genus Limulus; species Limulus polyphemus. Next base: position 281,131 of record NW_013666378.1, on the reverse strand, counting down.
AGACCAGCTTCCATTTTTTTAACGTAAGCAGCTGGAACAAATCCTTGGCGATCATTAACTTCTACTTTCCACCAGTCCTACACCATACGAAATTACAAGAAAATTTCAAACACTTAAAATAATAAGTACTCCACTTTACCTAAATCCTAGAACTGAATATCAATCTGAAGATTGATCCTTTAAAAAAAGTTTTCATTTGACTTTCAGGACAGAAGATTTTGACTTAATAAAATTAAAATTATGTTCTAATGATTAGTAACTTAATATTGCTGAAACCAAGCTGTTAATATTATACATTTATCTCATGCTTATAATATCAGAGTTTAAAGAACTGTACAAACTGGCAAGCGACAGTGGAAAAATTTGTGAGTGTAGGTGTATTTAGAGTACACAATAAAATACATTTCAAGTAATTAGAAAAACACAATGCATATTTATTTTCGTATTTTAGGGATGCTACTAGCCAAGTTAACTCTTATGATACTACAAAAAAAAAAATAAGTGCAGGATACTGAAATGTATCTGTTCCAAGATAATGCATGGTATCTAAGATATTAAAGAAATAAGGCTTAAAATTGTCATCAAATTACATTTTTCTCCTGCATCTCACATTAACAAAATGCCATTCACAAACCTTGTTATTACTGTTAAGTAATGTGAGGACATCTCCTTTCTTCATAGATACTTCACGGGGACTCTTCTCCATGTAGTCGTACAGAGCCATAACAAACTCTTTTCCAGCTTGATCAATCACTGGAGTTTCTTGTTGCTTTTGAGTAAAAGTTCTTTATCAGCAGTATTGTTTAAAATGTTTAATATAAATATTATTATTTTTTAAAATTATATTTCAAAGATTATTACGCATTGTTAGCTTTTTATATGGATTTAGAACTAATCAAAATTTCCTAAGCTAATATTAATAATTCTTATCATAATCTGAGTAATTATAAAATACACAAATCTTTTAAACAAGTTTATTTGTGACTAGTGTGAAATAAGATGAAATGTTATTCCAAAGATTAGTTTATCCTCCAAGCAAGGATGATTAAAGATTAGTTTTATCCTCTAAGCAAGGATTATTAAGATTAGTTTTATCATCCAAGCAAGGATTATTAAGATTAGTTTTATCATCCAAGCAAGGATGATTAAGATTAGTTTATCCTCCAAGCAAGGATGATTAAGATTAGTTTATCCTCCAATTAAGATTAGTTTTATCCTCCAAGCAAGGATGATTAAGATTAGTTTTATCCTCCAAGCAAGGATGATTAAGATTAGTTTTATCCTCCAAGCAAGGATGATTAAGATTAGT
>NW_013666378.1:275999-279688 GCF_000517525.1 Limulus polyphemus | reverse complement strand
TTTAAAATGTTTAATATAAATATTATTATTTTTTAAAATTATATTTCAAAGATTATTACGCATTGTTAGCTTTTTATATGGATTTAGAACTAATCAAAATTTCCTAAGCTAATATTAATAATTCTTATCATAATCTGAGTAATTATAAAATACACAAATCTTTTAAACAAGTTTATTTGTGACTAGTGTGAAATAAGATGAAATGTTATTCCAATTACTTTTTATGAATAAGGATAATGGTTTACAAAAAAAACCAAACTCCGTGAATTCGATAAACAGAATGGACATCGGTGAAGGATGAAGTGTAGATTTTCATTTTATTTCTTTCCTATGATATAAGGTATAACAATGCACATTTCTACAGATAAAAAAAAATATTTACTTCCATTACATTTTTAAATTTTATTCTTAGAAAATGTTCGAACACTTACTCGACACGATTGAGCCTGATCTTTCAAAGACAAGACGGTGTTACCAAAAGCTTCAAGATCAGCCATGAGAGCGTCATGTTTCTTCAACAATGCCTAAATCAATATATCATCATCAGCTCAGATTTAACCAAATCATTATGGCTACTTCTAAACAATCCAAGCACAAACTATTCAATGATATTATTATTATTAATGTCTAGGAATTATAATTCAATACTATTCTTCCTTACTATAATGCAATGTATCAGTTTGTTTCAACCTTCTGTTTAAACCCTCTTGATTAACCCATTCACTACTTAGGTGGGGGTGGAAAATCTCCCATCCCATGTGCAACGATAAAAATAAAAAATTCTTACTCTATGAAATCACAGTACAGCAAGCAAAAGTAAAGAATAAACACCAAATAGTCATATAATGACCTCTAGGTAGGCCTGGCAGTGTGCCAAATGAGATGAAAGCGGGGGATCAGTTGGGTCCAGAGCAACGAGATAAGATGGGAGGGCGAGTAGGACTTGGGTGTTCCAGATATGGTATCACACTCCTCTCTTATCTCATGCACTGATACAGCGTTGGTCATGATTAACACAATTATACTGTACAAATAATACACTTAGCACACTAATATAAATCACTAAAACTACAGTGTAAATCCCTAATTTATATATATATATATAGTAGGGTCACTGGTACAACTAAATACCAGCTGGAATTTCAAACAATGGAAGGAAAAGAAATTAGTGAAAGGGTAAATTAGCTGCACACAAGAAGTTTCACACATTTCACACAAGACGTTTCACACATTTCACACAAGACGTTTCACACATTTCACACAAGACGTTTCACACATTTTCTTCCATAAAACCAAATACTTTTTACTTGAAGAACTATCTGATACTCCCAAGCATCTTTTTTTTCTTCTTATATTACCATTCTGTAATATTACCACTGTTTACAGATTATTGCCATATATTTCTTATATATAAAAGAGCAGAAAATCTTGTTAAACAAAGTTTTTCAATTGATGTCACTCAAATCTAAATAACATTGACTTTTTTTACTTCCTTTTTCTAAGTCTTGTTCCAAATATATGACTTAATCATGAAATGTATATTAATTTTTTCAACTATATTACCTCAGCAGAATCTTCATCTTTTCCAAAATCTTGACTCCCAACAATTGGCTCTTTTTCTCTCATCCATGATTCAGCCTCATTAGCATCAGCAAAGTACTGGTGTGCCTGAAGAGAGTTGCCGAGGTCCTCTTTACGCTGGTGGGCTTTATCCTGTAAGTTTTAAAGTATAGAACTTTAACTAGTTAAAAATAATATCATTCACGTTTTTTGCATAGCTTATCAAAAATAAAATAAATAATTTTAACATGCAGGTAGAAACTGTGTAAAAAACACTGAAATTAAAATATTGTATTAAAACCAAATCAAATTTAACAAACATGCAAAAAAACATGCTACTGCTCAAATCTCAAATATCTGCTCAAATTTTCACCAAAGCTTCCTTATTAATGCTTAAATGAATTTCAGAGTTAAAATATATTGCTCATTACTTACACAAATAATTTTTCTAATCCCTTACAGGAAAAAGAAATACTATTTTTTTTTTATACGTAGAATCACAGACAAAAGGTTTCATTTGGTTTGTTTTGAATTTTGCACAAAGCTACACGAGAACTATCTGCACTAGCCATCCCTAATTTAGCAGTGAAAGACTAGAGGGAAGGCAGCTAGCCATCGCCACCCACTGCCAACTCTTGGGCTACTCTTTTACCAACGAATAGTGGGATTGACCGCACTTTATAACGCCCTCACGGCTGAAAGGACGAGCATGTTTGATGGGACAGGATTTGAACCAGCAGCCCTCAGATTGCGAGTTGAGAACCCTAACCACCTGACCATGCCAAGCCACAGACAAGAGAGATTGTCATCTAGAATGTAAGAAACAAAAGTAAAAACAGTAAACTATTACAAACCTTCAGCTGCACCCACTTTTCTTTGAGCAAGTCTACCCTCTTACGAATATCATCAGCAGCAAAATGACCTGAAATAATTATTACAACAAGTGTCACATAAATTTTACTGCATTTCAAAACACTATTTTTTCCTAAAAACTGCACACAGAAGTAGCCAATAGCACTATAACCACTGAACTTTTGAAACAGAAAAATAATTTTTATGTATACTGTAAATATCTTGTTCTGGAGACAATTACAAACGCATGATGGGGAGAAGAAAATTTTGCCAGTAACGAAGACATTACTGAGTATTCACAAATAAATCTTTCCTTCCAAATTTACCAATAGAAGTGTAAAGTAATCATCACCAGTATTAGGCTTATGGAATAAATCACTACCAAAAGGTAAAATATTTTTATTTTTATGCAAGACTTTTCTGTACACGTTCTGTTGTGGCCAAAATCTCAAGTAAAGATTTCCGTACCTGAAATTAAACTCTTCCACACCCATGTAAATTTCATACAAAATTTAAGAAAATAAATATGCAGAACACCTTAGGCTAATATAACGTACTGTAAAGTAAGCAAAATAAGTAATAGTTCTCTCAGACAGAACTTCATTATGTAAGTAAAATTCTCAAGCATGGTGACACACAAAAAACCAGTAATTTCTTTTCTTAATGCACAATAATAAAACAGTAAACAAAATCAATTCTACAAAGAAGTACAAGTATTTGGCATGCTCATATCTAAACTAATATGTATTTCACCAAAAGTACAAAATTTACTTTTAAACATAAACCAAAATGCAAATTCTAATATGCACTTGACCACCGTGACCCGTTGGGTCACCCACTATTCAGAGGTTATGAAGAATTCAAGCTAATATTGCACCAAAATGAAGATTTACTTTGAGATAATTTAATTAAATATTTCAATCAATTCGTGTTATTCATAATTCAAGAAAAGATATTTGATTGTTTATCGGGAGTAAAAGGAAAGACAATTTAATTTTTCAAAAAAGTGAAGTAAGAAGTTTTGTAAAGAGCTCGAACGGTAGTGTGACCCGAAATTATTTCTTATCACACGGTCTCTAATATACACCACAGTTACAGTTGGATAATGTCATTATTTATTATCATACTGTCTCTAATATACACCATAGTAACAATTGGTAATTTAATGTGATGTAAAATTACTCATGCTAGAAATTTTCATAAAGGTGACCCGAAATTATTTCTTATCACACGGTCTCTAATATACACCACAGTAACAGTTGGATAATGTCATTACT
>NW_013666378.1:270704-275417 GCF_000517525.1 Limulus polyphemus | reverse complement strand
TATCGTGTTTAAACTTAACAAGAAAGCTTTTCAGTTTATCATAGAAGGACAAACTAGTATTAAATTGTTGCTGGTCGCAGAGCAGACGACGAAAAGAAAACCACAAGTACAGAATATATTTCTTAATAATTTATTGAAAGCATAAAATCTACTTCTAGACTTATTATTCTGTCCTTTTAGCCATTTTTGAATTAGTTGTATGTATATATGTATGAAATATCTAAAGAAAATTAGATATATTCTATGCCAAAATTATTTTCTGTTAGGCCTAATTAATAGACACCACGGTGTGTCAAATGATATGTCAACTATACAAACCACTTGACCACTGTGACCCGTTGGATCACCAACTATTCAAAGGTTATGAAGAATTCAAGCTAATTTCAATATTGCACCGAAATGAAGATTTATTTTGAGATAATTTAATTAAATATTTCAATCCATTCGTGTTATTCATAATTCAAGAAAAGATATTTGCTTGTTGATCGGGAGTAAAAGGAAAGACCATTTCATTTTTCAAAAACGTGAAGTAAGAAGTTTCGTAAAGAGCGCGAACGGTAGTGTGATGTAAAATTACTCATGCTACAAATTTTCATGAAAGTGACCCGAAATTATTTCTTATCACACCAGACAGTATGATAAGAAATAATGACATTATCCAACTGTTACTATTGTGTATATTAGAGACAGTATGATAAGAAATAATGACATTATCCAACTGTTAGTATGGTGTATATTAGAGACAGTATGATAAGAAATAATAACATTATCCAACTGTTACTATGATGTATATTAGAGACTATACACCATAGTAACAGTTGGATAATGTCATTATTTCTTATCATACTGTCTCTAATATACACCAATCCAACTGTTACTGTGGTGTATATTAGAGACAGTATGATAAGAAGTAATGACATTATCCAACTGTTACTGTGGTGTATTATTCTTATCATACTGTCTCTAATATACACCAACTGTTACTATGGATAATGTCATTATTTATTATCACATGGTCTCTAATATACACCATAGTAACAGTTGGGTCACCCACTATTCAGAGGTTATGAAAAATTCAAGCTAATTTCAATATTTAACGAAACTTGTTTTATTCTGTTTCTATTCTCATTTCATTACAAATATGGCAATATTGTGCACAGTTTTTGCTGTATTTAATTACAGACAAGCAAACAATCTCAGAGTTTTAGCATTATATTGATATCTTTAATAAAAGAGTGATACACTTGCAAAACATTATCTCAAAGTACAGGTAAAAAGAAATATCTTCACAAATATCTAACTCAAAGTACACAGGAAATAGCCTATAAAAAAGCAACTTGTATCATATTCCCTTTTAATCACAACTTTGTCACAAAAGTCACACCTAAATCTCTCATATCAAAATATCCTTTTCATAATATTTTAGCCACAATTTAGTCACAAAAGATTGTTTGTTTGTTCTTGAATTTCTAACAAAGCTACACGAGGGCTATCTGCGCTAGCCGTCCCTAATTTAGCAGGGAAAGACTAGAGGGAAGGCAGCTTGTCATCACCACCCACCACCAACTCTTGAGCTACTCTTTTATCAACGAATAGTGGGATTGATCGTCACATTATAATGACCCCATGGCTGAAAGGGCGAGCATGTTTAGTGGGATGGGGATTTGAACCCGCGACCATCAGATTGCAAGTCAGGCACCCTAACAATCTGGCCATGCCAGGCCGTCACAAAAGATACACCTAAATTGTTCATATCAAGATATTTTCATAATCTTTTAGTCACAAAAGATACAACTAATATCTCATATCAAGATATCATTTTCATAATCTTTTAGTCACAAAAGATACAACTAATATCTCATATCAAGATATCATTTTCATAATCTTTGAGTGCTACAAAAGATATCATAAATAAAACAATTTCTTTATGGCTGTAGTTTAGAAACAAATAAAAAGAAGTCAAGTAATATTCAAAGTGAGGAGGAGGAAGAAAAATATGGAAAACTCCTGTAAAGCCTGTTTCAAAGCTGGAAGTGAAATTAAATGCTAAAACCATACATTCTGTTATGAATATTTTTCTATACCTTCATTAAACATATCCTCTCCAGTCTGACAAACATTGTCAATTCTGTGCTCATGGTTGTTTATTTCTGCAAGTACTGCTTGATGCTTCTTTATGAGGTTCTGTACACCAATCAAGTCTCGACCTGCAAGTAAAATAAACTGAACTATTCATAAAACACTTCAAGTCTTTTCAACCAGTTTTCTCCCTGTCTTTTTTTTTGTTCATCTACAATAATTTGTAATATTCAACCATTTTCAAGCAAAATTATATGATAAATTAGTAATAAAATTCAATAACTGGGATTGAAACTAACTTTTAGGGCAAGTGGAAAATGTTACTTTAAAAGTTACTAAAATAGGTGCCAGCCGTGCTGACACACGAACACAATTTATTTTCAACACTCTGGTCAATACAACCAGTCAGCTAAATCAAGTTTCCAGGAAGCAGTGAATTGTTGACTTAACAGTTTAATGCTTTAAACACCCAGGTGTTTTAATTGGGGTCACTTGTTGTATGGTTTGTTTAATTGCATTCCAAATAAAAATTATTAGATTCAGACATTTAAAACTGAGATAAACTTTCCAGTATTACAGGAATATTAAGTGTTTTCTACCATTATTTAATATGAAATTGTTTTCATAATGTTTCATTATATATATATATAAATATATTTTTTTTCTGTGTACAAAAGACTTGTAATCTTTACAAAAACCTTGTCAAATTTTGTGAATATACATTAAGTAATTTCATAGTTATGGTACTTGTACCTTTGTAGTTTCTTGGTGGTTACAAGAACGTGTAAAATTCACAAGCCTCTATCCACAGGGTTAACATAATTCTTCTTTAAATGCTAACTGATAATGATGAAGTTTGATCAAATTTCTCACTAAGTTTCAAATATACTGAACCACTTTTCTAGAAAATCTTTTTGCATCAATATAAATATTAGTGAAGTTATCAAGAAAAAGCAATCTACAAAATGCTTATGTAGCTAAATAAAATCAGATAAAGGACAAAATAATGGCATATCTGTTTTTAATAACTTTTCTATAGACTTGTGCATTGCTCAGTCAGTAATACTGCATTTTAGTACACCTGGAAACTAAAAACAGATTTTTTCCTTTGCCTATTACACACAGCACGGTTTTTCTAAAATGTGACACAAAAATTTATGTAATCCAAAAGTCATAACCTCTGTTAGTCGAAGCTGCTATTGGTTCCTTCTCTCTTATCCAAGTTTCTTCATCTTCCATGTCTCTAAAAAACTGTTGAACTCTGAGGGAATCATTGAGACGCTGTCGGCGAGCTGCCATGGGCTGATGGACAGCGTTGTATCTTTCAATTAAAGCTACTTGCTTTGCTTTGATTGATTCTCCATCAAAATGTCCTCTTTCAACAAAATTGTTTGCTTGAATGATAATACCATCTATTCGATCCTTCGAAAGAAACAAAAATTAACACCGATTACAATTCTAAAATTACCTTTATATCAGTAGACACTCTGATTAACAAACAATTTGTTATAGAAAATGTATATTCACATAAATTATATAATAACATATACACATTTTTGATATTTTCAACTTGAACGGCATCTTATGCGATACATGGGCCGAACAGCCAGGCCAGGTCAGAGACCCTGAGAATCAAGTACAGAAGAAGGGAAGCCAGTCAACACCACCTGTTATGTATATGGATGTTCTTAGTTAAATGGCAAAAGTGACCTTCACAGTTATAACACTCCAACAGCAGATAGTGCAGTGTATGTTCAACAGCATACAGAGACTCAAACCTTCTAACCTGCAGTCCAGCCCTTCCACAAAACTATGCATAGTTAAAAGTATAAAGGAGTTACATAAAGTTTTCAAACAAGTGTAGAACATTTTCTATCTTTAACTAAAGAACATGAGGATTATTTTGCCGTCAACACAAAATGAAGTCTGACAAAATTCAAAGTACATTAATAACAATTTCAAAAACACTAACAGAGTAATCAATCTAAATAGTTCATTAACCCACAAACCTGGTGAGAGGCCACATCAGCTTCCAGCAGACTTTGTTTCTTTAGCAGGTTTTGTACACTAGTAAGATCCTAAAAAATACAAATATTAATTACCAATAATCATTAGTATTGTGACGATTATACAACAGCGACAGTAGACACATTATACTGGTAATATAAAGCAAAAATTGATCATACAGAAATAACAAGAGGTAAAGTACACCAGTTTCCTTGATAGCATTTCAATTTCACAGTTATATTCAGTTTTTTTTAATGCTCTCTAAAGTAGCAAAAAATCTTTGGATAAAAGTTTTCAAAAATAATACTTACTCAAAAGAAAAAGAAACGAGCTGGTACAAAAAAAATTTGCTGCACACTTTATTTCTTACAATGTTTGAAGTTAAGCACAAAGCTACACAATGAACTATCGGTGCTCTGCTCACCATGGGTATTGAAACCTGGTTTCTAGCATTGTAAGTCCACAGACATGCCACTGGGGGGCTTCTTACAAGGTAAAAAAAATTTCAGAGTACATTTTTTGTTGTTTTTTTGGTTGTTGTTAAACACAAGTTTACACAATGAGCTATCTGTGTTATGCCCACCAAATCCAGTTTTTAGCATTACAAGCCCTCAGACTTGCCACTGT
>NW_013666378.1:239549-269704 GCF_000517525.1 Limulus polyphemus | reverse complement strand
AATTTGCTGCACACTTTATTTCTTACAATGTTTGAAGTTAAGCACAAAGCTACACAATGGACTATCGGTGCTCTGCTCACCATGGGTATTGAAACCCGGTTTCTAGCATTGTAAGTCCACAGACATGCCACTGGGGGGCTTCTTACAATGTAAAAAAAAATTTCAGAGTACATTTTTTGTTTGTTGTTAAACACAAGTTTACACAATGAGCTATCTGTGCTATGCCCACCAAAGGTAACCAAATCCAGTTTTTAGCATTACAAGCCCTTAGACTTGCCACTGTGGCACTGGTGGGGGGAGGGGGGACATTTTTCATGTACCATGATTGCAAAACTGTTTCCTAAGGCTAACTTTTAAGAATAAATTCTTGCTTTGGCTCAAATATTAAGGTATACAAAGAGCTCTTAGTTTGGCTCTGGATAAAGTAATTTATTTTACTGAATATTTAAATCAAGGTTAGATACATGCAGTTCACAGAATATAGTTACCAGTACATTCATTAACTAGCTGATGTATCTAAAGTCGATTGAAATATGCAATTGTAAGCACATTAGCATACTTCAAACTACTTAGAAACTGTCCAATTTTATGCCTTCAATAGAGGTCTACAATCACAAGGACAAAAATCAGTTTTATTGTACACCTTCCCATAATCTTCAGACATCAGCTGGCCTTCAATTTCAGATAACCATATCTCCAGGTCTTCAACTCCACGGTTAAATTGCAGCTGGGCAGAAGCTTCGTCCAATTTGGTTCCCTTCTTGGAAGTTGCATCTTTCAAGGACTCCCAGAGTTCGATTATTTCGTTCATTCTTTTACTATAATATAAATAAACATTAGTCACTGCTAGTCACCTCAGAGTGTTTTTCCTGTCATATAATCAGTTTGTTCTCTTATCATAACACAAAACACTGGTATAGGTTTAATAATGATTAAACTTTTTTATTAGTCTAAAGAAAGGTTTTATACTTTAAAGAAAATCATTTCAACTGAGTCTCAATATTTTGAATTTACTTAAAGACTATTTTCCAGTACTTGAAAATCTGACTGCATTGTAATATTGTCAATTAAATATGTTCTGCAGAAGCCTGTTAGTTAATTTAAACATATACAGTAAAATATATTTTATGGTATCTGTAATTTAACCCTTTTGCAACAGGCTCAGTATAAAATACCAAGTCCGTATGCACATTTACACTCGTAAAGTATTTATACTAGAACTTTTAAACCATTATGCGTATCTTCACAAAATTTGGTAGACTTTTGGAAAACATTACAAGTCTTTTGTAAACATTGCTAGGTCAAGTGCAAAGTGATTTTCATGTTGAAATTAAAAATATTTTTCTTCATCCCAAAAATCTTGTATTCCATATGAAAAACAAGAAATAAAGTAATTACCTGGACTTTTTCTTATTTGCTGTCAACTGTTGATGACACTTAACCCTACTTTTTTCATACTAATGATATAGTGCACTAAATAATTTTTATTTTATTAAGTAATGCACCAAAAAACATAGAATAATAACACGCAAAAAACAGACAAGATTCCATAACTAACTTTCTAACTATGCAACAAAAGCCATTACAAATTCATCCATGCAAGTCGATATCTTTCCCATGAAAACGAAGCTTGTACTAAAAGAGAAGTTGACAATTCTCTGTTCAGAAGACAACATAATATAATACATCATTTGATAGATGAAAACATTTGTTTTCTATTGGTTAGAAATAATATAATATTAAACATAAAAAACTATTAACAAATCCTGAAAAAGAGGATGTGACAGGTGGGTGTGGCAAGAAGGGTCTGATTTTATATTTGATAGCTCTGTAACCAAACAAGATTGAAGATTATAAAAATTGTTTTGTCTGAGGGATGGCAATCTGGTAGTGAGTAATTTATGATAAATTTCATACTTATTGGAGGAGAGGTGAATAACATACAGAAAAGGGGATACCTAGAAAAAAAAATTTTACATTTTTCAAACTAGGGGAAATACAGAATTTTTTTTTAATATTGTCTTATAAACTCAAGAACTTAAAAATTGTATACTATTAAAAAATAGATTATTAGCTATGATGTTAAGCTATACTAATCGGTATAACATAAATAAAAAGTAGCTTCATTAAGTTTTAAATATAAGTAACTAAAACCTCGTGACATGTGTAGTAAAGGTGCCCGTTGCGAAAGGGTTAACTTTCTAAAAAGTCTCACAAAATGTATTTTACAATCTGAGCAAGGATTGTTTTTTAACAAGTACAGTAAAACTTATTTCATGACCTGAGCAAGTACCTTTTTAAAAAGTCTTAATGTTTATTTCACAATGTTATCAGTTAAATTTTTTAACAAGTCGAGTAAAAACATGTTTCATGATCTGATAAAATACACAGAACAAAATAATTACTTTTATAATCTAAAAAGTACTTTATTACAAAAACTAGTAAAACGTTTTTCACATCCCTAACATGTAAACTGTAACATGTTTCATGAAATACTGTCCACAGTCATATCAGGAACGTATCAAAAAGTCTGATAACTTGTTTCACCAAGCACCACTTCTCTTCAAGTTCAACAATACGTATTGAATGATTCTAAGTAAAAAGCTATAGTTAAGTCTTACAATTTTCCCTCCTTACCCAATATGGTCTGAGGCATAGTGGTTGCTATCAATCAATTCCTGTCCTGTGCTTGTAATTTCATCAATTCTACTTTTGTTGGCATTTAGTTCTTGTTCAAAGTTTTGATGTTTTTGAACCTTGCCATTCAAATTGGTTGGGTCCTGAAAAAACAGATTTATATAATACAATGTATAAAAATATGAGCAGTTATTTTAAGATGTGAGAAAATGTCCAAAACCCATATCTTTTCAATTTGTTACTTTACTTTTTATCATGAAATGAAAGTAACTATAGCAATGAGGTTATACATAAGAAATTATTATAAAGGAAATATGTTTGTCTGTTGTTAAGCACAAAGCTACACAACGGGTTATCTGTGCTCTGCCCACCTTGAGTATCGAAACCTGGTTTTTAGTGTTGTATACCCTTACTGGAATATGTGAATATTTCATTTTTATTTCTATGATATTTCTATAAACGAATGACTAAAACAACTTAAACTTTATAACACAGTCTGCACAATACATTTTTTTTTTCAATCGAATTTTATATTAAGACAGAACTGTATTCAATAAAAATAAAACTTTTAATTTAATCACTTTTATTAAACTTTTCCTTTTCTTGCATGGGTATTTCTTTACAACATGTAGTCTAACCCAATAATTTACAGAATAACGAACTTAGAAAATAATTATCTCTACCAAGTAACTATCATCCAGAGCAGTCTTCAATTTTTCACTGATCCATCCCTTTGTTTCATCACAGTCTCTTTCAAACTGCTGCAGACTGAAAGAATCCTCTAGCATCGATCGTCGGTATGCTGATTTTTCCTGAAGAGCCAGACGTCGTTCAAGCAGCTAAAGTTGATATAGACACAGAAAATGTTTATAAAAAATAATAATAATTGGTAAAAATATATAAGAAACCCTATTACAAGACTTAACTTTAACATTTCAGAAACTACAGTTTATTTATACTGATTCTTTTTAACAACAAAATAAAGTAACTCACAGCAGCCCTTCGTTGGGCAACATCATCAGCAGCATAATGTTGCCCCTCAATGAGTTTAGTGGCAAACTCATCCAGTGCCTATCAAAACAGAAAGCATATTCAGAAAAACATTTTAATAAATGGGTGTTACTATATTTTTACTGTACTTTTATGTATTTTTTACAATAAATATAGTTCTTTTTAATCATGTTCTTTTAACAAAAAATTACATCTTACTAGTATTATTTTATCAGCATCATTATGAGAGCCAATTTTTTTCTTAATAGATTTAAAATATATTAAGGCCAGTACTAATTTCTGAAACAGACCCGAAGTTTAAAATATTATGATTCCACTTTTAAACATATTATTAATCTACACATTATTTCTTGTAGTATATTTAAACACCTAAATAAGCTCTTACTTTGATTTTCTCTTCTTGAGCAGCAAGAGATTTCTCAAAATCCTCGTGTTTTTTTATCAAGGCTTCTACAGAATCCAAAGAATCCCCGAGATCTACATTTGCTAAAAAGGCCTAAGGATAAAAACAAAATGACTTGATAAATTAATGAAAGCTCACATCATCATGTAAATAATTTCATATTATGAAAACAAACAGATCAGTAACAATAAAAGCCAACAACAGAAACTATATTAATTGAGGTCACATGTCATTAGTTACACAAATAAATACTAAATAAAGAAGTATGAACTTGCTAAACAAATATTTCCCGGTAGATACAGCCTATAAGTAGCTCCTTCAGTACACTTAAAAATATGCAATAATGTTAAAGTCCAAGATAAAAAAAATGGCAATGAAAAAAATAATGTATTTTACTTGAAGCTAAAGAAGAAACTTACTTGCAATTAGGAATCCCAGGGTATAAGTAAGGATTGCATGTTTATAAATAAATACACGTTTGGTGTGAAATATAGCACGGTAAATATGGATAAGTAAACTATTTCTTCAAAAAACATTTAAACTTAACAATAATAGTTATATTTTGTAATATTCTATTATTTAAAGTAATTGTAATAACGTAATGTTTATGAAGACACTCCAAACAGCAAATGGAGTAGTGTTATGAGTATCAGCAAATTAGTGAAAAGTTGGTTAATTAACTGGAAGCATCCAACCATTTTTAAATTTTTTCTACCATTACCTAATACCTTTATCAATGGTTCCCAACCTCTGTCCAACTGAGGATCAGCTAGTATTGATCCTAAAATTTCACAGACTGCTTTGTACCATATTACCTTTTTAAAGTACTTTTAAATCACATTGTAAAACAATATATTTCAGTAATTATACTTTAAAAAACAGATTTTTTGAAACCATCTTCTGGACAACTGCCTGTTTATAGACCAGCAGTTTGAAAACACCGACTTAAATGAGTCACAATTCATACAGACACATGACAACTCATCAACATTTGATTCTATAAACTCAGTCTCCAGCCTTAGGCCTAACATGGTGATTTACACTGATAAAATAATTATGAGTGATAAAATTCAGTTTGTTCAGCACAATCATTCCTCTGGAGTGATATGAATTATTTTCCTTGTCTTTCACAGATTCAAAATTACTATATATATATATATATATATTACATGGAGTTTCATAACAAAAATCTTAGAATTAATTATAGGAATGAATGCCCATTTACAGCAATCACTCTATCACTTTGTGGGGGGTATCAATCCACATTTATATTTTAAAAAAATTTAAATGGCGATAGACTCTCTTGAATATTCGAGCTTGGATAAACTAGAGACTGTTTTTAAAGAGTGGAAAAGTTTTTGATGTGTGAAACAATAACCAGAAATTAAGTTAAAATAAAAATGGTTTTAATCTATTATTGATGTGTGAAACAATAACCAGAAATAAAGTTAAAATAAAAATGGTTTTAATCTATTATTGATGTGTGAAACAATAACCAGAAATTAAGTTAAAATAAAAATGGTTTTAATCTATTATTGATGTGTGAAACAATAACCAGAAATTAAGTTAAAATAAAAATGGTTTTAATCTATTATATCTACTTCAATTTTAGTTCCACAAAAAAGTTAGAAATTTGCAACTTTTTGTTTTACGAATTGGCCAACTTCAGTTAAGTTTTATGGCTGATAAACTGATTACAAAATTATTAAACAATTAATTGACACATTCCTAATGAAGAAGGAACTTTTAATTAAATATTAAAAAACATGTTAATATTAAAAGGTTGTAAAAGTATATCAAAGTTTCTAGATTTAAAATTTCTCTACTAAAATTTAAATATTCATTTAAAACAGTTGTTTGTGGGTGTGAATCGCAAAGCTACACAAAGGGATATCAATAGTTTGACCATCATGGGTATCAAAACCTTTTTTTTTGTTTTCAGTTATAAACCCTAAGACAGAAAGAAGAGTACAAAACATTATCAGGTCATGTAGAGTTAGACATCTTCAGTAGGCTTGCCAATAAAATAAAAATGAAAAACAGTTACGTGTGGACTTTTGGTAAGGTTTATTAACCATTCCTCAGATAAACACGATCACAAAAACAAAGACATAATGAGATAACCGTTTTAATCCTAGCTTACCTCTTGTTTAGCCATCCACGTATCTGCTTGTTCTGTGTCACGATAAAACAACTGAAGATCCATACACTGTTCATAGAGAATCCTTCTTTCTTCCCACAGTGACTGCAAACCTTGTTTTTCAAAGTTCAAAGTCACCAGCTAAATTCAAATTGCAGCAGAGAATGTAATGTAAAGCTGCAATTCTTCAGTTTTTTGCAATTTCTATCAACAAGCGAATGTCTAAACATCTTTTGTTTATCATTAATGTTGCACTTATTGAATAGAAATATCAGTTTTTAAATATCACATTCTCACGTCTATTGTATTTACAATTAATAATTTTTACTTCAATTCAAGCTTTCTTTTTATAATTATGTTACAGTTTTATAGCCCACAGTTCGAATCTGAATACTCTCCTTCAAGATGAACTGTAGCTGTTTAACCAGCCAAAAAGTTGTGTTTATACAATGTTACTTCTCATTTTACAATCCTGTAGAATTAGATTTTTTAACATATTCATCAAGCTCATTCCTTCATCTGTGGTTTCAATAGAAGTGAAAATTTCTTAATCCTATCCATTAAAACGTAGGAGCCAAAGACATTACTAATAATGGTACAAAACTAAATTTCTATTTGTTTTTTTTGTTTATAAAGAAGAAAGCAAAACGTTATAATTATATTCTGTAGTCAAAAGTATTTCATTCTACTTTATTTAGAAAACTGTTTATCAATTTATTTATTTAAATTACTAATAAGGTGAGGTTTTATAGAAATGGAAACAAAAAGTAAAATCAAAACTGAAAAAAATGTTAATTAGTTAAGGCTATTCTCCATTTTTTTTTACATTCGTTTTTATCACACCATGAAACAATTTTAAACAAATTATATTTTCAAAAGTTTATAAAAGACTTGCGCTTAAAATAACAAAAATAAAATAGTCTTCCTTACTTTCTCCTTAACTTCATTAACAGCAAAATGATCTTCATCCAGTAACCTCTGACCAGCTTCCACAGTGCCACGAAAACTGTCTTGTCTAGCATCAATCTCTCCCTTAAAGTAAAGACATTTATCTCTGAGAACACAATTAAAATAGTCCAAAAAACATCATCCGTGTGTTTTATCTCTATTTCAATCTGTTAAATATTTCACTTTCCATAATAAACAAGAGCTTATAGATGCTTTTAAAAAGTAATGAATTTTTTTCATATTTAAAAATAACTATTAACATATTTCATAACACTGATTAACATCCACTTTTAACAGAAAAAAATATAATTAAGTTATTTCAATGAGTAAATTCTGAGCACAATTAACATAATGATGCAAGTTATGTTAACTTCTCCACAAAATAACACAAACTCTTGCATGGTTATAACTATTTTAATTATGTTAGAAACACAAATACTTACTGACATCGACACACAAGCCAATACTTTCATTTTTCCAAAACAGCCTAGTAATTCAGTCGTTTTTCAAGATAAAATAAACACGTAAAAGATATCAATAAAATCTAATGGTGCTAGTGTTAGAAAATGCATTTAGGGCTAAGTTAAACAAATATTTCAAATTACCCTGTGTTCTTGGTGTCTCTCTAGTAGTGCTTCAGCTCCAGCTACATCTTTAGCAAGTTCATCAGCCGAAATGATGCTTTTCATGTCATTGATCCAAGAAACAAGATCTCTGAAATCTGCCAGAAAACGATGTAAGTAATACGATTCATCCAGTCGCTGACGTCGTTCTTGACCCTGTGAAATAGTTATATAAATGTATAAATATTTTTATGTTGTGTTTTTTGGGGAAATAAAAAAATTTCCTAAGGTCTCTTTTATATATATTCTTTTCTAAAATTAGATTTCTGAATAATAAATTTAATTTATCACACCTGTTTGATGATCGCATCACTTATTTTAAAACATTAGATTCTTATATTAAAGGTATGTGAATTTTGTTTCAAGAAAACAACCAGTGCAAAATTTAATTAAATTTATATGAATAATTTTTAAAATGTATTGACAAGTACTTCATTCAATTTTGCAATAAAACTTCACAAATTACACAAAAAATGAACTTTTAGTTCTAAAAATAAAAAAAACTAAATTACCTAAAATAGTTTTCTGGTTAATATCTAGCAAATACATATTTTTTTTTTACATCATGACAAGAGAGATAAGATCTTCTCCATTTTTCCAAAATTGTTTTGATAAAATAATTTTAAAAGTATCTATAAAAACTACTTTAACAATTCTATCTTTAGTTTGTTAATACATTACGTTTTGATACCTTAGCCTTGAGCATCTCCCAGTTGGACACTATTTCTGAGTGTTTGGATTGTATTTGGTCTGCGTGGTCTTCGTGATTGGCACAGAGTCGTTCAGCTTCTTGCCCAATTGTCATCACCTTGGACAAAAAAAAGAGTATCAAGTAATTATTAACTTATCTTTAGAAATCAAATTCCCCAAATAAGACAAAGACAAATGCTTGAAAATACAGAAAGCCTAAATACAAAATGATAAAAACCCTATAACCAGAGCATTTTCGAAAGATGGACCTTTCTTCTTCAGGGCTAAACTGGGAATAGCCAGAAAGCTTAAATATAGCTTGCATAGTTGCATACTTGACTTACACCAAACTATTTTTAATATCATAAAATTCTAACACGTAGAAATTTATGTACATAAAGTCATTTGTCGTGAGAGTTCAGCAATCAATAAAGCTTTATTCTAAGTACGATCAAGAAGTCTGATGAACAAACCTTATCTTCCAAGGCCGCCAAATCTCTCTCAATCCCTTCATGTTTTCGTTGAAGTGTTTGGACGCTGACCAGATCCCGACCATACTCATCAGAAGAGAGTACCAAGTCCTTCTCTGTGATCCAAGCAATTGTTTCATCTGCATCTCTGATGAGTAGCAAACATTAACATACTGATGATGACAAAACCTTGTCGAAACGTTGTACATTTGCTGTTATGTTAAACTTATATTAAAGTTTTTCTTCATTACCTATTCAAGCCATCTCCAGCCATTATCAACATACTGTATTTTTAATATGGACTTGGTACAATACTTTTACAGTGGCTAAAATGTTGCCCCAAAATGTTTATAACAAAGTTTTAAGTATATATCTAAACAACAAAGATTATTTTATTCTATTTTCACCTGAACCAATGTACTTTTTTAATGCTTCTGAACACCAAAATTTAACAGAAATTATAATATTTAGCTCAATCTTAATTGAGAGTAACAAACAAAAGCCACACAGTTACTCGAGCAACCAACTTCAACCTAACAGATTGTATGAAACACCCTTACTCCCATAGGCAACAGCAGCTCATCACAAAACCATACTGAATGATTTCAGTAATTATCTTTGAAAAGCAATCCCAAATACCAATATTAACTTCAAATCAAGGTTGTTGTTTTTTTAACTTTGGTCTAAAGCTAACCAATACGTAAGACAAAATAGTCTGGATAAAACTAATTTGAGAAACTTTAAGATAACATAATGTTCAGGGACAACAAGGGACCTATTGGCCCATCTCGACTGTCCCATCCTGTAAAGTAAACTAAAACTATCAACTAAATAAATTAAAAAATATATAAAATAAAAATATTAAAGCCAGCACTTATCACAATGTTATCATGACCTTAACTAAGTTTCTAGACCTAACACAATGAACTTTATATAAAACTCATCTCTCAACACTAAGGTACTTAAAATACATAAAACAGTGACCAATTTTCAAAAGTTGACATGCACTCAATATTTAGTCAGCCCATTCTGAATCTGAATAAAATTAAAGAATTTTTTAAAAATTATGATTTAAATGTTTATTCAATAATTTATTTAAAATCAGATTTCATGCTACAATACATAGGGTATTTAAAATACTTTCCCAAGCTTACACAAGGAAGTCTGTCTATCAATACTTTATGTATTGTCCACATTTCTACAATTTAGAATAAAATACAAGTTCCTGAAACATAACAAATTTTTTATAAGAGCAGAGAGAGATCTTTGCGATAGGAAATACATTATTGTTTATGTATTTTTTTTATGATAATTACCTGTTAAAGCGTTGAATTTCATGTGCTCCAAACAACTTTTCTTGACGCAGAAGTGTCAATGCTTTCAGTCTCTGCCATGCATCATGCAATTCCTGAATAAATGACAACATTTCACTGACCAATACTTGAAATAATACAATAGAACAATATACTGCTACACAACTATTCAGCCTTTGAATACTGATGTTACTTTTTTCCTGTTCAACAAAAGCTCACATAATAACATGCACTGTCATCCTTTAGGGTTGGATGCTGTGCTAAAAGTTTTGGTTTGTTCTGAATTTCATACAAAGCTACACGAGGGTTATCTGTACTAGCCATCCGTAATTTAGCAGTGAGAGACTAGAGGGAAGGCAGTTAATCATCACCACCCACTGCCAACTCTTGAGCTACTCTTTTAGCAATAAATAGTGGAATTGACTATCACATTATAACATCCCCATGGCTGAAAGAACAAGTATGTTTGGTGAGACGGGGATTCGAACCCGCAACCCTCAGATTGCAAGTCGAGCTCCCTAACCACCGGGCCATGCCAGGCCTAGCTATGCTAATAGTCAGACATAATTAAAACAGCTCAAAGACCATATAATACAATGGAAAACAAATAAGCAGACAGATTTTGGTTCATGGAGTAATCTTCACAAGATTAAAAGTTTCTACTAAGTGTGATGCCAAAGTAAATATAAAATAATGCATGGTACTAATATGCAATATATATATACACATACATAAATACACAAGCAACAGTTAACGTCAAATCACACAAACACTTGGATACACACAATTATACAACACACACAGAGAACAACAAGCACCAAACATTAACTCTTGCCCCATTCTTATAAATTTTTGGAAGTTTACACAAAAATAAACTATGTTTACAAAAACGTGTTTTTGTAAGACTCAAGCTGAAGGAGTTATTGAATAAATTACAAAATTAAAAAAGTGTTAGGATTTAACTAATGGCTACACAAGTTATTTTGGATTATACTTACCTCCTTCTTCTTCTGGATCACAGCTTCATCCGGATGACCTTCCTTGATAAGACCGTCCCCAAGTTCATTCACTTCACTAACTCGAAACTCCTGGCTTGCCATGTCCTGTTGACGTAAATATGCAATAAATTACATTAGTAAATCCATTAAACTTTAAAGCGGTACCACTTCTTTCTGAGAATAGATATGGACGACTAAAACATAATTCATAAAACTTTGGTTTTGAAGATTTAAATAACAAAACAAGTGTTTCCAATCTACTTTGTTTTGTTGCAACCAAGTTTCCCAAGTCACTAAAACCTAAAAAACACATTTTATTTTCAGGTTTTACAAAACTAATCATCATTTCACGTTACATTAATCATATAACATTCAGTTACCTTCTGGAACTCATCAAATTTTCGCTGTAGTACTTGAACATGTTCAAGATCCAGACCAAATTCTTCTGTTGTAACAAAAGTTTCCTACAAAAACAGAAATAATGATATTTCATGATACTTTACACACTATATAATCACATTTTGTGATAACATTATTATTAGATAACATTAACAAATATATTCAAAATTTGACTTAACAAATATGATCACATTTTGTACTTTGTATTAAATTATATTAAAAAATATCAAAATCAGCTTTACCATTTGTTTTAGAAACGCTTTTGTCAAAAACTTGTTAAAGTATTTTAATAAAATTTCTTGAATAAAAATCCTGTTTTCCAAATAAAATACTTAACTAGTTTTCAACACATGCTTTATAATGTTTTGTATTGAACTGATAATGGATGTGACTAAACACTAATCACAGCTCAAAATTTTTAAATTACACAGTTTAAAAAAAACATGAACTCAGGACAATGATCAGCTGTGATTTAGGATAGAGCATGAGACTTGATTTCAGACACGTATAGATTAGCACATGTAAATACTTCTCGGCACTTTGCATTATTATTAAGGTTTAAATACTATTATCTTTCACACACATATAGATTAGCACATGTAAATACTTCTTGGCACTTTGCATTATTATTAAGGCTTAAATACTATTAACACAGATTGATCATTTTGATGGTTTCACTAAAATGTTACAAGATTTTTTAAACAGAAATATTCTTATACAGATAAATACATATTATTAAACATTCTTAACAAAATAAAACAACAGGTCGTCAGGAAGAGATAGTTTCAAAGAAAATGTTAAGTTCTTTATGTAGCCTCCCACATGTTTATTAACCCTAGAATTAACATGAACTCCCACCAGTATTTTTAAACACGTTTTTCTAAATCATTAACGCACTATGTGGGACCATCATAACTTTGTTGGTTGTAGTATCACCAATATGAGTCTCTTGAAATAATTTACACAATTACCATCAATAATTCAATTTATCTGACAAATTACTGGTGGGTGCCCAATGCATTTCACACAGAAAATGAGTAATTTTTATGGGAAGATTTTTCCGAGAGCCTTATACTGAGCATTTTTAATAACCAAAAAAAAACAAAACAAAAACAACTCAATGTAGTATATGGATACCACTGTTAGGGAACGGTATAAGAAATTAAAACCATTTTACTTAAGATATTTCCAAAAAAATAAGAGTTTGTCAGCTCGAGACTTACTTTATCATTGATCCAGAACATGACTTCGTCACACTGTCTGAGGAATTGAACCAACTGTAAAGCTTGGTGCAACTTTAGACCTTTTTCAGAAAGCCTTGATAACAAGAGCTCCCACAGTGCATGTAGCTCTTCCAGTCGTTTCTATTGTTATGTAACATAAGAAAAACTTTAAAAAATAGCCTCTTTACCGTGAAATTATTAAATTGGAACCTTTTTTTGTTTGGTCCTTAATCTAATGTTACCTTAAAAGTTATTTTTATGAAAACTATACAATTAGCAACTGTCATTTTTCTTTTGTTCAAATACTTTTTTGCTTAATAACACCAATCCATAAAAATCAAAATTTGTTTTCCAATTAAAAACCCTTTAAAATATGATAGTGTTATGCATTAAGGTATTCTAAATGAAATAAGTTACAGAATATAATAATCAAGAATCAAAATTATACATGTACATAAATGAACAAAAAGACAACAGCCCTTACAAAAAAAAAATCAAAACAAATATCAGATGAATTACCCAGGAGGTTTCCAGAACTTAAGAATGATATATTGTAGAAGATGACCCTACTAAAAAGGCCACTCGCGCGAGGAATATGAAGAACATGAAAATCATTAACATTGTGTTAATTTCTGTGTGCATCAGCAAGAACCCAAATATCGGGAGATGACACAAGGATTCAAAAACTTAATCATCTAACATAAAATAGAAACCACATGAATAACAGAAACTGGATCAAGATTTAAAATAGTACACACCAAAGAAAAATATTAAATAAGACCATCAGAAATACAATAGGAATAGCAGACAAATCCTGCTCCAGTTAAAGAAGGTGAATATGCCTGCACAAAGTCCAGGCTTCTTTATCAACATGAGAAGAAAAAAAAAATGATGACAAATCAACTGAGCATTATGTGATTATGAAACCCGACTGGTACATCAACAAATGATAAGCATTAAAAACCATAATACATTGATCAATGAGAGCTCACAATACAGCTAATGGGAAGTTCCAGCACACTGGAAGAAATCTGTGTGAACAAAGCCTTCAGAAACTTTCAAGGAGTTGTAGAATTTTGGGAAGAAACAAAAGTGTTAACATCAAGCCTAACATTAATATCAGAATTCATGTAGAACATATTGAGGCAGGAAATTTACAAAACAACTATCAACAATGTGGCTTTTAGTGGGAAACTGGAGCATATGCAGTTTCCCTGGTGTTTCCACAAATCACATGGAAGGCAGGATAGTGGAGAAGTTTGGGTTAGGTGACAGATGTAATGCAGTGCATCAAGGACATTCCGAACCAAAAGTCATGTGGTTGTTAACAGAGCGAGAACGACTCAAAAAGGGTTACATTATTTCACAAGCAAGTCTACCTGATTTGAATTTACTAGTTCCCCTGTTTGTTTATTTTGTTTACTATTGCAGTTCCATTTAACTTAAAGAAAACTCCTGCTTGTAATCTAAAACTAATGGTATCTTACAGTGGACTTTGTTCGAGCTTGAACTTAGTAATTATGAAGGATTACAGAAGTAACTTTTATAAATAAATATAGTGAGCTAAATATTATCTACATTTTTATTAGTTTTAATGAGATGAAATGAATTTGATTACATCATTTCTTTCAACAAATTATGTAATGGATGACATCATTAGGCCTGTGATTGTATTTTATTATTAAATGTGTGAAACATGGCTTTCAAGTCAATCGTTACAGGCATGTTGTGTAACAGCATACTATACAATTACGTTACATAGTGCTTACTGTTTTATTTTAATGTGTCAGTGTTTTATGTATACTGGCATGGATTCTTCTACAGTAGGTGTCTGTGATTTGTTGGTGATAAATTCGAACAATAAGCGAACAGCACACAATCCACTTGTTTCAAAATAATGTATTCAAAACAAGTCAAACTATGTACAAAAATTCTTTACACTATAGATATGACAGTTGTATCTCAAACTCTTAGGCAGATCTAATTACTTTAGAATCCAAATGACAAGATAAACTATTTTTCTCGGCTCTTATCATAATGGAAAACTTGCAAAAAAATATAATTTAGGTTCATAAATGTTCATTGGTTATCATGCTTTATATTTGAAGTGTTTCAAAACAATTTTCAATTCTCTGCTATTAATTTTGATTAATATAAATAAACATGTGACTTTAGTCATACCACAAGCCTGAAAAGGGTTAATAGTTATCAAAGTTATCCGGGAATATCAAAAGCAAAACAAATGTAGAAAAAATAAGTCTTAGCTATTTCAAGACAAACTTGGCTAGTTCGTGAAATCAATTTCTTTAATCATGATTGTTTAGCCACCATTCTAACATTTGCTAATATGGTGAAATATTAACTGAATATTAATTATATCTTTGTGAAAATAAAAAAACATCACCAAGTCTGTAATACAAAACTACATAACTAAATATGAAAACAAAACCTACAGCCACAAATATGAGTAAGATGTTATTCTTATTTCATTTCCCTTTAATTTAAAACTTACAATTCATAAATATGTAACACGATTACCTTGATTATTTCAGAGGCAAAGTGGTTCCTGTTAATCATTTCCATTCCACTAGAGTCCAACACTAGAACTGCATTCCCATGAGCAGCAACCTCTGCTTCAAATGCTTGATGTTTTTGGATCTTTGCCTACAACAAAAGTTATGTTTAAGTTAAACAATTAAAGAATAAAAAATGTAAAAAAGTTTTTACTTGTAATTAGCAGAAGATTTATTATATTCTGTTATTCAAGCATACATCCAGCAAAACTCAAAACTTATTAACCATGAAATACTCAGAAAACTTCACTTTACGTGTAACTGGTACACGATGTAACCAAATGTTGTTAGAGCATCAATGGGCTGCACAAAGGTTTTTTTTTTTACTTGACAGTGCAATGTCTGACATTGGATAACCACTTCTGAACATAATGTTTTGGCTTAAAAAAGCCTTACAGTTTTATCAGCAACAATCCCAATGAGATCTGTTCAAATTTGTTTATAGAACAAATGAACCCATACGATACGTCAAGTAAACCGAGTCGAAAACAGTTGTTTCTTCTGGACATTCAAAAATGGATAAAAATGCTGATCAAGTGTGTACTATAGGACTAATCTTTGTGCCTGCTACCCCTTAGTTAAAATGTAAAGTTTTTCAAAATTAGTGTTGTCTTTCAGAGTTCTTAGATTAAATGCCCAGATTTGTTCATGTAATGTTTTCCATTTTCAAAAGAAGGCAAGATGTGGTTTCACTAATTAGCAATTAACCAACTTTCTCCTAGGGAAGATGGCATATGACATCGAGAAAGAGAAAGTCATCTTTCCTGTCAGCAAATCGCATAAGGATCAGGAGCACCCACAATATAGAGCTCAACTTTCAGGGGACACAGATCTATAGTGTGAGATGCATTTTGTGTGCAAATTTGGCTTTATTTATGTGTTGTTTTTTTGTATTTGAAGTTATGTTTGTCCCTGTAAGATAAATATTTGGAAGATTTAAGATTTATTTCTTGACAAAGGTAAGAAATTATTAGAGCACATTGTTTTCAGCTTAAACATTTGGCTAGCTTTTCTTTAGGTTTAATCTTCACTTTTGGCTTTAGATTTTTAAAAACTTTTCACATTTTAATCCAATGTTAATGTTTAGTTCTACTTTAACTTGAGTCTTGTTAGTGATTTACCTCAACTTAAATTCTTTGAAATATAAATTTTTTTAAACTTGGTTTTGGACTTATTTCAACAGTAGCATAACGTTTGGTTCTTTTGAAAACATATTAGGGGTTAGCTTATGTTAAAGTAAGGAGATGTTTGTTTAATTTATAGGGGGAACACCCCCAAACTGATAATAGTTTTTTGAAGTCTTCATCTCACTCTTAATATTTCAACATCCACCACTAGAATCTTGCCCTTGTTTAGTTTTTTTTATTATTATTACATTGTGACTGTGTAATTTAAGAAAAAAACGTTTGTAATCTTATGAAACTATTGATCTTGACTCTTTCTCCGAGACAGTTTCAGTTGTAGATCAGAAAAGCAATATATTCCAGGGTGCAGTATTCTTTGAACCTCCAGCTAGCTGGCCTAACTGACTGCTCGGAAGAAACCCAAATTGTCTGGAATACCACAAGATTTAAATAGGTGCCAGTATTTTACACCATCACTAAACAGGTGACAGTATGCCACTGTCACAAAATAGGTGCTGGTATGATGTACTGTCAAATAACAGATGCTGGTATGCTGAAGTCACAAAATAAATGCTAGCATACTGTGCTGTCACAAAGTTAGTGGTGCCAACATGCCATACTGTCACATATGGACCCACTCGAAGCACTAAACATAACAATAGACTGCAGAATTTCAACTTTTCTAAATGAAATCTAATATTATAAACATAAAACACTGTATACAGTGCATATGGTTACATTTTGTTACAGACAGATTGGTTATGAAAATACCAAATTTTTTTTACATCTATGTTTCAAACATATCGACACAAAATAAGCTAAGACACGTAAAGCATGAGTGGCAAATTAAAATGAGATTCTATAATGTAAAACTGCTTTCCAGAAAAAAGGAAGAAATTTTTTGCAAATTTTGACAAAACAATTACACAGACTGAAAACAAATCATAGAGTATTCACTCGATGATAAAATAATATTTTACATTTTGGCCTCACCAGTAGCATGCCAGTGAAAAAAAACAGAAACTTACTTTCAGAAATAAATAAAATACAAACACAAACACTAACAGACAGACAGATATAGTTGTAAGCAGTGCAATAATTATTCTTGTATATATCTTTTTTTTTAATGTTATTTCTTACAAAAAATTAATTACTGACAGATATTCCGTACCTGTAGATTTGTCGGATCTTTGTAATTTTCATCAGAAGCAACTTGTAGTTTTTCAATAATCCAGGATTCCAATTCATCTGCATCCCGTTTGAAATACTGGAAACATCTGGCATCTTCAAGTTTTTGACGCTTAACTCGAGCCTCCTGTTTAAACTGTGTATAATAGTTAAGAACTTGCTCTCTCCTCTCTTGTATATCCTCTACACTGTCCAAAACTTTAATATCCCGAGGTTGAACATCCATCTTTACTTGATCTTCGACAAGAACTGTAAAAAAAAATATATAATAATAAACAGTAGCTTATTAAGAACTAATAATATTGTAGCTTTTGAGTTTCTAAATATATACATACTTTTAATAAACTATAGTATCAAAGTATGTAAAAGTACAACAATAGCTACACAAGTAAGGAAAAAATAATTTGACTGCTATAAGCCAATGAAAATTCCATGTTTTAAAAACTAAACAGTCTTCATTAATTCTTGACCTAATTCACATATATATAAGTATGGTAATAGTTATTCTAAAATTTGGAGAATTTTAATTACTTTTCCCTGTACTAACCAACCATGCCAGAAATACAAAACTTGAAAATAGAAATTTTTAAATAAGAGTACACTTCATTAATATTAGATGTGACAAAATATATCAAAAATGAAACCATTTGATGGAAAGCTTTGATCAAACAGGGAAACAGTACTTTACATTCACAACAGGATATTGAAGGTGGGCTATTTGGGAGATAAGACCACAAGAAAAAGGAAGATGGCAAGGACATGGCTTACCAAGATTACTCCTAAACATTATTAGAGCTTTTCATCACAGCTAAATGTTCAGAAGAGGGTTTCACTAACAGTTATGTACAATTTCATCTCTTTGTTCACAACACCAATGCTCCTCTTACATCAGAAGTTTTATCCTCCCCAAATATTCCTATTCCAAATGAATAGCTTTATGCTTCCAAATATTCAAATTCATCACCAACATTCTGACCCAATCATGAAAACATTCAAGTTTCTTTTCAATAAAATAAGCATGCTCAAGAGAGACAGACACTACTAACAGTTCAGTATCATCAGTAAATTCATAAATATTGCTTTTCACTAAACTATGCAAATCATTAATACAAATAATGAACAACAGAAATTCCAAAACATATCAGTGAATTTTCAAAGTTGGCAAAATCACCATTTATTTACATTTTTTAATAACTAAGTCAAATTTCTAAATACTTCTCAATCTCATACACATGCAACTGAATAATCCATCTCTCTTGAAATATTTTATCAAACACTTTCTTAAAGTCCAGGTAAACAGCAAATCCCTTATCAAATAAATTGATACGGCAAGAAAACCTGGCAATCTTCCAATCATAAGAGAAATTTCTCCAATATCAGAAGGCTTCTGAACACCAAGTCACCATTATTAAGTTTCTTGAAGATTTTAGAATAAATCTCATCAGGGTGAAGAACACTGTTCTGAGGAACCAGCTGCTACTTCTCCATAAATAGAATTCAAATAAAAATCCTCTAATTTATCATAGAGAGAGAGAAAAAAAAGAAGTTAATTTGGCAACCTCTTTATCAGTAAAAACAAAGGTCTTCAAGGAAATATCTTACATGTAGCCTATCTAGGCCTTAACAATTTAAACAAGCCACTGTGTTTCTTTACTTAATAACAAATTTAAACTATTTGACACTTTCCCTATAGATCAACTTTTCTAAGTTAAGTAAAACCTAGGTTCATTTAATCCTTAATCACACCTTTCTCAACAGATAGATATCCTTCTTATAATGAGGATACCAAAACTAAGTCAACAACTTCAGACTAAGTCTAACCACCTAAACCAGTCTTCTTTAAAGTGACAATAATCTTCTAAACTTCTGTACAGACTCCAGAACCCTGTTAACTGTAGTCAACCCAACCGAACAGTACAGAAAAAATGTATACAATTATAATGAAATTCAAGATGACAGCTACAAACTAAGTTTTAAAGCCAACAGTCTACTACACTGTTTATCAAATAATGGTATGACTAAAAGAATGTACATTTTAAAACAACTTATCATGAATGAAATTACATCATTTGTTAATACATCCTTATTCATGAAAATTAATATATGTAACAGTAACCTAAAATGATTACCACTACTAAATGGCTCACCCACTCAAACACACACTTTTTTTTTGGCTGCACAAGTCTACCATGCACATGTAAATTACACCCACATGCCTTGAGAAACAGGCTACAACGGAATGACTCATCCATTTATCAGAGCTACAAGAGCTAAACAGTAAGTACATGTTTGGATGACTTGAAGAGTTCACTAATGAAGACTTAACTTTTGTTACTTTAGGATAAAACTGGTACAGTGTTACTCTAACTTATGCAAAATTTTACTACAACTTGTCAGTAAATGAAGAATTCTTTACCCATTACGACCTCACACTCAAAGCCTTTCTGTTTTCAGTTCTTCTACACTCCAGAGAAAACAAGTTCAAAATTTTTGAGTCTTTCTTTGTAGCTTAAATATTTTAAACCAATTACTTAAAACATTTTCAAACAAACCAACATCTATAATAAGGGAGACAAAACTGAACACACAACTCCAAATATGGCATTATCAAATTTTTATACTGTGAGATAGAATCTTACCACTTCTGAAACCCAACTTTCTCTAGAAAAAGAAATCTCCAAACCCGCGAGGTATAAAAACTGTTAGGGTTTGGACAGTCTTCCTGAAGGTGTTCTGTTTGAGTGATGGAATAAAAAGGCAAGAATGCCAAGTTGGGTTTTGGGGTTGCAGATGCTAATTTGTTCACCAAAATGTTTTAAAATTAATTATAAACTTGTGAAATTATTTGACACTGTAATTAATTTTTTATTGGTCACTGAACACTTGCTCTACCACTTGTACTGAACTATCACAGTAACATGTCAAACTAGAGGGGCACTTAGTAGATTGCATACCTCTGCCATGAGGCATTGATCATATTCAGCTCTCAAAACAATATTATAATGTGTCTGTATGTCCATCATTATCAACGGACATGGGCCATTTTTGGGTAGGACAATGAGGAATAATAATCTACTTATGGCCACCAAGTTTCATTAAAATCCAATCATTTTTGCCTGAGTTATAGAGCAAAAATAGTGTGAAAAATCAGTCACCATGACCCTCCAAAACTCGTCACTTCTAACAGGGGGTGAAATTCTCAAAACAAAGTAGAGGTATTCAGCTGGGTGAAGTGGACCCCTTTTTGAAAAAGGAAAAAAAATCTATGTGTAAACATAAAAAACAACAAAGCAGCTCAAATAGGTCCCGGTACTAGTAGCATCTTAAAAACTAAGTACCAAGTTTATTAACTGATTACACTAATTGATGTCATGGAAAAAAAATGATTAATCAAAATTAGTGATTCTGATGATTCCAACTATCCAAGTATTAACAACTTCTCACATAATAAAAGTGTATGTTTACTTATATATACATTATATTTTCAGCTTGTAACAGGTTTCATGCTACGATGCATATATGATACATGTTCATGTAAAACAATCTAGGATTAAAAAGTGACTTAAACCTAAATTGGTGTAACTGAATATGTCTATCATATCAAACCAAGGGTAGTTCAAAAATGTCTTTGACAAAATAAAATGGTGAAAATAGGAAGGTTACTTTAATGTGAGCATAACTGATTAGTTGATCGTAAATTCCACTAACTGCCCTGATCTAGTTTTGAGTATTTCTTTTTTGTGGGTGAATACTGACTTTCGTGAGCCACACGCCTTGTGTAACATTGCTCATGTTCCTATTTATCAATGCCATTGTAGACTATTTATACTAAAATAAAAAAGTTTAAACAATAAACTTACTGTATTTCACTATATCAGCTATTATATATAACTGACCATAAATATTTAAATCTGATTTCCATGAGCACAGCTACAAAATTATAGTATGAAAACTAAATTCTAAATTGTTTAAATATGTGTGTGAAAGTAAAGAAGAGTGTATAATAATATATCAACCACACTATATCTGCTTTAACCATTACCGATGAGGCCTTTTACCCAAAATAAAGCTTATGGGACAAGCCAAGATATGACAAATACAGTCGTGGTTGAAATGGTATTTATACTATCAAATTGTACAAAAAAGTACTGTTCTGGTGTGGACTAGATTAAACTGAGGAAATGTAGTTTTTATCAAATTTTACAAGTCACTTAGCAAAAAGAATAGGGTACAGGTTAACAACACAATATCAGTTATTATCTTTCTTTTAATTGAATTAACTTTACTCAACAGACAGATGAGCTAGTAAAACAGCCTCACTTTAAATAAATTATAAACTCAGATCAATTTCATTCTTAAAAATTACACGTACAGATTATTTGAATTTAGGATTTTCACATAGTAACTTTTATTTTTAAAAATATTTAGAAAGCTGGATTCTTAAGCACTTATTAACCAGAATTATACATAATTTATTACTCCTACTATTATTACGTAGCATTATTAATATTATCTTCGTATAATACTATTATCTAAGTAAACTACGTTGTTTACTTAGTTATTTCAAGCCTAAGTTATTTTAATTAGTACTCAGTAGTAGTACTATTCATTTAAGCTTAAAGCCATTAGAAATAGCAAAATTCGAGTTACGGGACTTATACGATATATGAATTGAATATTTAATAACTTTTAGGGAAGTATTTACAGTAAATTAATATGCACATCAAAAATATAAATTTGTAAGCATTAAAATAAAATCTCTAGAATTTAGTAGAAATAAAACCTAGACTCACTATATTGTCAACAAGTACTTCCGCAACCGGTAGGTCAACGCCCAATTTTTGCATTCGTCAACAAAAAGTGCCTTGGGCTTGGCTTCTTTCCGTGAACGACTGTACTAGAGGGAGAGTGTATCAAAGGAAGACACAATATTTTTATATATATATTACATTTTTTGGTATAATTTTAAACACGAGTACAATAAGATCGAAGAAAGATATTTTCCTAAAAATACTTCACATATAATTGATATTTACTGTAATCCATTCTATAAACCTCAATAATACGTAAACGATTAAGGGAAAGATACTTTTTTACACATTTTTTCATAATACCAAATTGCGATTTATTAAATCATGAAGAGCATCTATAAAGCAGTTAAATAAATTATTCCCAGTATCGGCGTTAGCTTTTTCTAGGACATGAATAAAACTAAAATAAAAGGACATTATTGAAATTTGAAATAAAGTAGAGTGTCCTTTACTGTTATTGCGCAGATATAGAATAATAACAATAAATAATTCACGCCGTTGCCAAAGTATTTATAACTGGCAATTGTCTTGTAACTCACTCCTGAGTATGACGTTGTAACGTCGAAACATGTAGAGTCGTCAACTTTTTTAAAGGCCATAAATAGGCCTTAATAAAATGTTTTTAATTGTGTACCAGTTTAACATTGAATACTATTTATGATTTTAACTTTATTCACAAGTGCCAAAATACTACAATTAAGATTGCACTTTCTACTGCACAATGTAAATTAAGCTTAATAATAATTCAAAATAAATCTGTATTTTTTACTTAAAAACTTATATCGATACATCAGAATGCTTGTTTTAGACATTTTTTTAGATCCGAAAACTTCAATAATTTCTGAATAATTTATAACATTTAATTTTCTAAAGACATATTTTAAAATTCAAGAAAATATATTTGTTTTTATTATGCTTTTTTGAATTTTTATGCCTTAATTGAACCAACTACTGCTAGGTAGCGCTCGACAGTTGGTAGCCATGTGCGCTACACAATTAGTTAGTAGAAATAGTGATAATATGGTGGTCGATACTATTTTCCTGATTTATTTAAATTAGTTAATTATGGTCAGACGTGAAAATTACACTATTTATTTACCAATTATCATTCTTTAAAAGTATTTGATTATGGATCAGTTGTTCATTATAAACAGGTAAGGTTCATACCTTAAAAGCTTAATTCTTATTAAACCATGCAAAATAAGATGTATAGTTTTTTTATACACCTTCGTAACACGATTAATATAAAAATATTACTAATACTATGAATAGCATGATTTCGTTCAAGTGTGTAAAAATTAAAAGCTCAATTATTGTTATTAGCATTCATCCGAATTATAATCTGACGGGAGTAAAGATATTACTTTCAGTTTTTCGTAGCAATACTATTACTATTACTTTAGTATTAATAATATGATGATAAAAAATGGTGTCGGCTAAATAGGATATTACTATTAGCGAAAGGCCTCGTCGGCACTGGATATAGCACTAGCAGGTACAGTGTTGTTGACGTATTGTTATATATTCTTCCTTGCTTTCCCCAGAGGTTCCTACAATAAAAACATAGTCAAAACTCAGTATCAAATTATGCGCATTTCTAAAATGCAGACACTCCATGAAAAGAGGCTAATTTAAATGATAAATCAGAAGATAACATCAGCTGTTCAATTCTATATTAACCTAAGCTTCTCAGATTCAATTCTCAAACAAGATTTTAAAACTTTGGGTAAAATATTCTTTGAAATTGGTTTATCAAATTATTCGCAGTTGCTTGTAACTTGTTAAATTCTCAAACAAGTATATGGCAATATAAATGTTATTGCTGCTAAGCCAATTATTATCTAAGTACATGTTGTATAGTACATAAAATGTACAAGAGTGTAACTGTCATAATAATAATATTTCATTTATTACATCAGTACATGAAATGTTTGAAAGGAGTATACTGTGAAATTTGTAACGGCTGTAGTGCTAGCAGAGAATATAATTTATGATTGAATGTGACACTTCATAGAATAGTGAATTTGACATTCTATGACTAAGAGTGTAATAAATATTCAAAATATAAACTTACAATTTGATGGTAATATCAGTCATTTTCTTATTATTTAAAATAAGTGTGACAGGCTAATATTTATAAATAACATTCAATACATAAAGTATTTCAAATGGTTATTTTATTTTGAACCACAAGCTTCTTTAATGATAAATGTATAATCAATGAATAAACTAAATTGCTATCATTTTCATGTTTGGAGGATCAGGGATAAAATGGATGAGTTGAGGGATTTAGTTGGAATGGAAGACTGGTATAATAGAAATTACAGAAACTTTGTTATATTTGTGGAATGTTGACGATAGGAATTATTTTGAAGTTTTAGGTTATTAGTTATTTAATAATGATAGACTTTCTCAAAGAGGTGGTGAGTTGACTCTTTATATAATGGATGAGCTGCAGCCTGTTAGGATTGAATACATAAAAAATGGTGATAAGGTTGAATCTGTATGGTTACAATCAGGGATTCTAAAGGTAGAAAGTTATGTAAAGGGCAATATTTATAGGTCACCTGATCACATAGAAGAGGTCAGTGACATGGTTTCCATGGTATTTTTAAAAACTCCTTAATTTTTATTTTTAAGGGCCCATAGATAGTACATAATTTTGTCTGAAGTTCCTTTTAATCCTTAAAGACTTCTTAGTTTCGTCAAAGGAATAATGTGCTATTTTCTCTTATTATTATGATTATTGAACAGTTCTATGTTATGATCAATGAAATGAAGTGTAAGGTACAACTGAGTCCCTGGCTGGTTTACACAGTAAGCGTATCATCGTCAGTGAGTGATTAGTTCACATCGTGTACAGTTAGTAACTGAACCTTTAACATCATAAACCAGATCTTTTGCTGTTGGTGTGTGTATGTTTCTTATCATTATAAAAAAGTCCAAAATGTCAGAGAAACAGTTTATAATCAGCTCTAGCAAGTGTAGGAACACTATTCGTTTTGGATTGTATTTTGTTGTGAAAAACGTAATGCATCGTATCAGTTGTGCAGCAAAGAATTCAAACACTTATATTTAAAGTGTTTGCATTTAGAATTTTGAAAGTCACAAACTAAATTTTCACTTCATCTAGCATGCAGCAAACCTTCAAACTTAATTACGCAGTAATCGCTTTTCCAGAAATGTTCCCTTACTTCAACTCTTTCAATCATATCTTTATTAGGGTTAGCAATAAATCTAAAATGACATTCTTTCTAGTTGGATTTCTGACAGTTTGGTAAAGAAAACCAGGATGAATCACTTTAGGGAATCTTTCTCCCCTTGCAATTTGACTCCATACAATCCCAGTCAATGTATCTAAAATTATTTTCCAATAATTAATGCATCAGTAATCTTGTTAATAGCAACCCTTATCTCATTATACAATTTTGTATTTACCTCATCTGTCTAATCAAGTGGCTTCTAGGTTTAATCGGTGGAAATGTATTGAATTTCTCAATTGAAGCAAACATTTCTGTTTGTAATACTCCTGTGTAAATAATTCCAGTTACTTTTACTAAACAACATATCCTCACAGAATACCAAATAGATAACTTAAGTGACATTTGGCATCATGCACCTAATATTTATTAAATAATTAATGGATTTGTAATTTATTCATCAGAGTATAAATATACAGTTTTTATTTCTCCAAACTTGGTACTTCTTAACATATGTACATAAAAAACGTTTTAGAAGAACAAGAATTGAAGAATGCCTGTGAAATATTGTAGAGATACATTAACTGGCTGTAATAAATAACATATTGTTTTATTTGTTGTTAAATACAATAAAATATTCTCATTATGTTATGCATTTTAGATATGGTGAAGATACTGAGAAAACTACTGGGTTTAACGAAAAAAGAACCCAGTTGCTAACTCAACTTGTGACTCAAGCCAAATTACGTAAGAAACATTATGAAGAATCTTCAGGTCTGTGTCAGAACTCAGAAGAACAAGAGTTGGATATTTCATCAGAAATAAAAGAAACTGAACCAAAAGATGAGCAAAATATTTTCCTTGAAATGCCAGAAGATACTTTAACATCAAATGACGTGAAAGATAAGGTAAAAAAGAAAAGAAAAAGACGAGATAATAGTATAGGTGAGGAGGTGTCAGAAAGACACATTTCAGAAAGTTTTATTGAAGAAAGTAAACCAGAAAGAATAATTTCCAAAAAACAGAAAATTACTAACGAGAAAGAGAAAAATGAAAAAGATGTTGAACTTCAGCAAGACATATCAAAAGAGGTGTTTGATGAATCAAGTAATGAGGTAACTAATACCAAAGATGACAATCTTTCAGAAGCATTTCCTGTCCTAGGTGAGGTCGAGAGGAAACAGAAAGAGAAAGTTCGACGTGTTTTACCTGATTGGCTAGCTAATCCAACTGTTATTACTGTTGATCTAAAAGATAAAGAAACAAAAGTTGATACCTTTTCTGGTCTTGATTCTCACCTGAAACAAAACCTAAAACATTCTGGCATACATCACTTCTTCCCAGTGCAGAAAGTGGTGATACCCTGGTTGTTGGGAAACTCTGTCCAACAGTACTGTTGTCGGCCACAGGATATTTGTGTTTCTGCTCCTACTGGTAGTGGAAAAACACTTGCCTTTGTTCTTCCAATCATTCAAGCTTTGAAAAGTCGAGTTGTTTGTCGTGTCCGGGCTCTGGCAGTCTTGCCTGTTCGTGACCTTGCCGCTCAAGTGTACAATGTCTTTTGCTCCTATTGCAAAGGAACATCTTTACGAGTTGGACTTGCTGTGGGACAGAAAACGTTTACCGAGGAACAAAAAACTTTAGTCAAGCAAGGTGTAAGAAATGTTACGAGTTTAGTAGATATTGTGGTGGCAACACCGGGAAGAATTGTTGATCATATTCAGAGAACTCCTGGTTTCTCCCTGGAGAGTCTTCGCTACCTGGTTATTGATGAAGCTGATCGTATGATGGAAGAAATTACTCATGGCTGGCTTGCTGCTGTTGAGAAAGCTGTTTTCAAGGTTTCCATGACTAGTAGAAATTGTCCTTGCACACTAGAGAACAACAAGAGAGCTTTGTCATCTTTTCCTCTTACTGCCTGCACATTTTCTCATATTTTGGAACCATTGCAAAAGCTTCTTTACTCAGCAACTTTATCTCAAGATCCTGAAAAACTTCAGCAGCTGACTTTATTTCAGCCAAAGCTCTTTACGTCAATCACAAAAACACCTGGATTGGATGTTTCTACAAACCAACATGAGAGAACAGGAGAGTTTGTTGGTAAATATACCACACCAGAGGAACTTAAAGAATATTATACCATTTGTGAGCCATCTATTAAACCTCTTGTTGTCTGGTATTTCTTGAAACACAAAGGTTTCAAAAAAGTTCTTTGTTTTACTGGTTCAGTGGAAAACACTCATCGGCTTTGTACTTTGCTGAAAGGTCTAGGTGGCGTGATGGTCCAAGAATTTTCTTCCGGTCTGCATTTGGTCAAACGAAAAAAATGTTTAAAGCAGTTTTCAAGCGGAAAGATAGATATTTTGGTTTGCTCTGATGCCATGGCCCGGGGAATTGATGTTGTAAATGTGGATTACGTTATTTCTTATGACCCTCCTATGTTTGTTAAAACGTACATCCACAGAGTGGGACGCACTGCAAGAGCTGGCAGAGAAGGTACAGCAATAACACTGTTGCAGAAAAAAGAAGTAAGAAATTTTCAAAAAATGCTGAAGTCTGCTGGAAAAGAGAGAGTACCAGAGTTAGAAGTGTGTCAGACTGATCTAGAATCATATAGAGAGAACTACAGAGCTGCCCTTAGTGCAACTTCAAAACTAATTGCTCAAGAAAATCAACAAAAGCAAGCATTAAAAAATCCAGGTCAGAAAAAGAAAATGAAACTAAAGAGAGTTCAGAACTTTAAGATGAATGGAAAGCAGATTAAAAGTTAGTTTCGTAACCACGATCTGCAGAACAGTTCTAGTGTAAACTCCAACTTCTGTAAAGGAATAGGAAAAAAACAAAGATGATAAATATTTTCAGAATGTAAAGAACGTTTATGTAATCAATGACTTTTTTTTTATAAAATATATTTTACAGTTCATGTAAAAAATGCCATCATATTAAAAAACAAAAAATGCAAGTTAATAAAGGTTAAGGCAGTGGAAAAAAAAAGTTTAGAATGTGTCCTATTATAAAGACAAGGAGGCAAAGCAACAAAAAAATGACAGCACCATTTATTTAAAAAATAGAATAGATGAGATAAAATAATTGAACTTGATGAAGAGCAACATTAAGGAAGAAAGAGTTAGTCAACTAACAAGCAGCTCATGCATGGTACGTTTCCTACACTCAGTGTGTAAGGTCTTTCAAACAAGCTGTATACATCTATGTAGTGTCCATTAGTTCAAATAAACACTGTAACATTTTCCTTAGGAAATAAAAATAATAACATAAAACCAAAATCACTACATCTTTTATTTATCAAGAAAAAAACTCCTATTTAGAAAAGTAATGGAGACAAACCTTTTTTGTTGGTACTAGATGACAAATGAAACCTTTTGTGTTTTGTTTGTTTTGGCAACCTGTTATTTCAGAAATTGTTATCAGCAGAGTGTAAAAACATGTCATTAGTCTTGCCTAGTTAGAAACTCAGATTTCACAATAATGACACTGATAAACTTGAGGCTGGGTCGTAAGATCACTGGCAGTTCACCAATAGGTTCAGTGCTAATAAGAGGCTTAGGAGGACTTGCCCCCCCCCCCCCATAAAGAATTATTTGAAGACAAGGTAGTATATTCTGAAACATTAAAATACACACAAGGTAGACAATTTTATGGTGTAGTTCTTCTAATGAGCTTTATTTACTTGATGTTAACAGCTTTTTCTGTATTACAAACATTTCTCCACTTTATTATTCTATGCAAGCTTCCTTATCACACTAACAGGTGGAGCTACAGACAAATTTCATCTAAATAAACTATAATTTCTTTACTTTTGCCTCTGTAGTAATATATGTATTTCAAACTCTATGAAAAAGGAACATTCATCAAATTTATTTCATAGAAATGGAGTTCTGTTACTTGTAAAGTTGACATTCAATTAACTGATGGACAGATGTAAGAAAACTTTTACAAAAGTTAATATACTTTTTAACACAATAATAGAACATTATATCTAGGGGGAAAATGTATTTTTATATCTGTTGACATCATTATGACATCCACCTGTACAAAGTATTGTAATAGGAACACATTCTCTTACATTAAACATGAAATGACTTGGCACTCAATTCACGATATGCGGGTCACAAGTTCTAATCCCCATCACTGAACATGCTTGCCCTTTCAGCAGTGGGGGCATTATAATGTGACTGTCAATCCCACTGTCCTTAGATAAAATAGTAACCAATAGTTGGTGATGGGTAATGTTGACTAGCTGCCTTCCCTCTTGTTTATCACTGCTAAATTTGGGACAGATAGTAATAGTGACGATATTACAATATAGACTATCCTACCAAAAGTCATAGGACATGGGTAGTTATGAATAAAACATGTCTTTATTCCAAGAAAAAAAAAAAAAAA
>NW_013666378.1:237617-238626 GCF_000517525.1 Limulus polyphemus | reverse complement strand
AAAAGGAAAAAAAATCTATGTGTAAACATAAAAAACAACAAAGCAGCTCAAATAGGTCCCGGTACTAGTAGCATCTTAAAAACTAAGTACCAGCAGAATTTCACCTCTGACTTCTAAGTTTGGTCATAGCCCAAATGTATACCAACTTTTGTCCAAATCCACTCAGCCATTTTCGAGAAATCTTGCTGATAAACACACACACACACTGAGGTGAAAACATAACCTCCATCCACTTTCAGTGACAGAGGTAATAACAACGTAATGTATGAATCAGCAATGTTACTTTCAGGCTATCAATAAATTACAAACTTATAAGCTTAATACAAACTTTACAA
The DNA here is from genome assembly GCF_000517525.1 of Limulus polyphemus. Lineage (NCBI taxonomy): Eukaryota > Metazoa > Arthropoda > Merostomata > Xiphosura > Limulidae > Limulus > Limulus polyphemus. The sequence continues at coordinate 238,291 of NW_013666378.1, read as the reverse complement.
AATATCAATAAGTAATCAAGTTGTAACAAAAAATCTCAATACCCAACTCAAAGAAACATGAACATTAAAACAAACCAATGTTGTTAACATCAACTCATGAAAATAAAATGATAGCAATAATAATGATATTAGCAAATTATGAAAAAAAGAACCAAAAGAAGAAGAAAAGCCTGATTTGTTAGATTATTCAAAACAACAATATTGAGCACTTCTAAAAAAACAAATAACATTAAATTGCAAATAAATATCAGGCAGATATTTGTAATAATTTTTTTTTAACAATAAAATACCTTGCATATCACAGCTCTTGTCAGGTTTATATTTCCTTGGCAAGCCACCAGATTACATATCACATGACTAACTACTTAACATTATTTTACATAGTCATACAAGATATTAGTATCCATACGTCATCACTAGGGGAACCTCGTCTTGGTGTCTTAGTATAAATATCACTCATCCAATATTTAATATATACTAGGATGTAGGTGAATTAGTGTTTAAAGCAAATAAAAATATGGGTAAACTCTTTTTTTTTTTTAGTAAAAATATATACATAACAGGCTAAATTTAAATATGATATTCTCAGTGTAGCTGGGTTGATTAGTCAATTAAGTTTATTAACTGATTACACTAATTGATGTCATGGAAAAAAATTATTAATCAAAATTAGT
>NW_013666378.1:230310-236660 GCF_000517525.1 Limulus polyphemus | reverse complement strand
TAAAAAAAAAAAAACTCAACTCGGGATTTAAGTGACAGTAGTCCTGTCTTCTCTCCCATTAACGACATACTAAAATTTCTTTTTATAAATAATATGGTTCCAAATTTTCAGAATTGAATATTTTTTTAAAAATTCAACGTCTATTTCTACACTGTTGTTGATAAGTGCCAGTAAATATAAAAATGTCCAGAAAACTTGTTGTCTAACGAAAGCAAAAAATAAATATTTGTGTTTAAGTTTCGTATCACAAACGTAATCTTTTGTTACCATAGTCACAAAAAATAACACTTTTTACTTATAAAAGTTATTTGAATATTGTATTTTATGAACACAAATTTAAACCGACAAAGGTAACAGCAGTATAATAATAAAAATATTGTTTGAGATATTTATTACTAGATGGCGAAACTATACGGAATTGTCTTGCTGTCTCAATTTCTTTTCAATAGGTGGCGTAGATTAATGAGCAGTACAGAGTAAATTACAGCTCTAACTAAATATAGTCCAGACCATCAGCATGAAATGTTGGCATAGTATATTGTTTCACGTACACCACGACACCCAATTTCATCGAGTATTTGATTCGTAAACACTAGTTCTTTTTTTAATTAACAAAGCAGAAAATTTGTCTGTTGGCGCCCTGGGCGACTTTAGCGTGAAAAGCTGTAATCTAAAGACCTAATAGGAAATACAGTTAAGTTAATTTGGTTTATCGAGGTCAAAAGGAAACTTGAACTGACGCGCATATGTGTATAAAAGTAAATATTCTTACATTATCTTACTGAGAGTTTTTTATTATTATTATTACAGATCCTGCCCAGAATTTAGAAAACGTATATTAAGATAATTAAAAGTTTTACTATTGGTTGTCATTATCCAAAGAATGTAATTGATAGAGGACTTAATACTGTAGAAAATGTACAAACCAAGGGCTTTAAACACTAAAAATCGGGCTTCGATACCAGCTTAACGAAAAACACACAAACAATACTTAAGATAGCCATCGAAGCTACGAAACTGGTAAGAAAAAAGTTTGAGAAAAAGAATAGTTTTACATTTTATTCTCTCTTTCTCCCCCCCCCCCATATAATTTTATCCTGTTCTACTCCTTGAGAAAAAGTGTCAGAACCTCAAAAACACATTTTCCACTCAGTCGTTAAGTTTTAAAACTTTCTTGAAATTAAAATATCTAGCAGCCCGATTCTTAAAGTGAACGGATTGAGAAAACGATGTGCTTATACTTGGGTAACAATTGAAAGAACACCAGGATCATCGCCAAAAAAATAAATAATACTACACACGTGGGTTATAGGGCTTAATCCCAATAAAAACAGAGGAACCAGGCCTACACAGAGAACTTTTGCTACTACTAAAATTACAAGAATATACAACATAAAACCTCAAGTATCAAACAATAAAATATTTATTTTATAAACATCTTATCTGAAATATTTTAATCAATTATATTTATAAAAATATCTTTATTTTTCATTTACTTTTAACCTTATTATTTCTACTGTTAAGAAAAATCTTTGACCTCAAACTACAACAGTGATAACAAAATAATACAATTTAACTCGAATTTAAACATATAAACAACGATTTTTACTTCATGTAATACATTTATAAAATGTGTTATTAATTCGACTTCACAACCATTTGAGTTTTCCCAAAAAGAACTAGCCTGGCCATGTCTCCAAACGTTTTATTGTAAGTTTTGATGTTTTCTTCATCAAACTCTTCCCGCATGACGTTGGAAGCAAGATGAGCTTTATTTCTAGAAAGGTGAATTGCGTGAAAATTCTCCCAATCAGTACGGTGAACGCCGTACAAAAAATAGGATAGATTACGAACACCAAATTCGTACGGTACTCGGTGTACTAGGTTTGGTTGTTTCCTGAGTATCATTTGCGTCGGGAGTTCTCCTGCATTGTAATACAATCTGTCGGGTTTATAATACTTGTAGGATTGATACCACAACTTCAAGAATCGGGCATTCTTATGAGCCAGTATCACTTGCGTTCCAAGAGGTTGATCTGGTGGCCATCCAATTGCCATTTCAAATTTTAGAAATGAATCCAAAGGTTTTACAATATAAACATCGTTCTCCAGAAATATTCCCCCCTCTGACATCAAGATTTTTAGTCGGGCAATATCAGAGGCGTGGTGAACGGAACTTAATTTTTGGCCAAAAACATGAGTAGGTTTGTGGATGAATTTAATCTCTAAACCTGGTAAGTCTTTAACCATTTCCCAGTATTTTCCGTGAAGAGTATGACAATCACAGTGTATCACAACTTTTTCTGGGCTTTGGTGAAGAAAGGCAGCTTTTAAAGAGATCATGTCAACAAAGTTCATCTGGTGATTTTCCAGCCTAACAAAATGAACCACATTGGGGATGATAAAGGTGTCAAATCCTGTTTCATTATCGGCACCGGTGAAATCCACTATTTCACCAGCTAAAAAATTGTGAACGATTGCGAACTGAACAGAAAATGGAAACCAAAATGAAATAAATAGAGAACACATTAAAATAAATATGATGACAACAGAATAATAACGACATACATTAAAACGTCTATAAAAAATCATCTGAAAGGTTCTGAATTTTCACAATTCAAGTCCGTGTTTCTGAATGTACTATTTTTTAAATAACAATATAAACAGAAACCAAGACATCTCTTTTAGCAATTCAAATTTCTAAAGCAACAACAGCATTCAACATAAAAACTTTGGCATAACTCCAAAGCTAAGGAAAATATGTGGTTTTATATAGAACGTAATGTTTTTTCTTCTCTCTCAAGAACGACTAACGCCACCTGCAATAAAAAGAATTATTATTTAACATGCCTCCAACTCATCGTGTCCTGCTATTTTTACATCATCATACAAAAACGGCAAATTGAAACTAGCCTTATTTTAAGTCTGTGCAATATTCTAAATTATCACAAATACATTACTACAATACTATGTGTATTATCATACATCTTTCAGTACTTTTATGTCATTAATTAATATTACCATAAATTCTTTAATCATAACATATTTTTGTAAATCTGTTGAAACGCAACTATGGTGTCATAAATAGCTCACACAACCGAAACAAAATAATACACCGCAGACGATTTAATCAACTTTTGTAGGTTTTAATATCCAATACCAATTATAATAACAAATGGCTAAAATAATTTGATAATTACTCCCTCTATTAGCAATACTAATATGTGTACTATGTCGTCGTACAGGTACTGCTAAGCCACAGTGACCAAAGTTTACTGTTGTTTTTATAACTAGAAGCTCAAGCAAATTTACCGATACGAGTTTTACATAAAATACGTTTGCCATCTGTAAAATATGAAAAAGTATTGTACGATTTTATCATATTATATTTACAAAAACCTTTATGTTGTTATTTTTACGCACACTCCTAACCAACGGTTTATATTTAAAAACTTCCCATACACAATATTTTTCAAATTGTCATCTTTAGGTATAAATTATAAAAATAGTAGCTTTTTTGTATATCTTGGAAACTTAATTAAGTTAATACAAACTACACTGGCATCTGAAATAAAACAGTTCACATTACATTTACGTCTGTAATTGTGGATAATGATAAAAAAAAAAAGGCCACTCCCAACAAAGGAAAATATTGTTTACGGGAAATTTGGAATGAGTATGGAAAACCGGTTATCTTTTTACCCAAGCCATGTACGCTTTAGTATAACATACTTGAAATAACATAAAAGTTTTAATAACTTGAATACAAGATTCTTATAAATAAAAAATGCTAAGCAATCACCTTTATTACAAGATTCTTAAACATGTGTATTAATTATTACAATATGTCCTTAAGTGACGTTAATTTACAAACTTACCTCTTCTATTCGTTCTATTTTTTCACTCTGTTAGTGTTAGTGTGTACTATGTTATCTAAAACTAAAAGTTACTCAACAATCAGCTAAACAGAAAACCTGATATTTGCGTGTATTTACGGTAAACGAACTTTTTGGTTAAAGTGATGCATTATAATGTATACGAAAAAAAAATTATAATATGTATCACTGTAACACAACTATAAATTAATATATTACATCGTATCATAATAAAAAGCCTAATTTTTGTTAATCCGAAAAAAAAATACAGCATCTCGGTCGCAAATCATTCATGCCGTGTTAAAAATAAAACTACTGTTATAATTACAACGTTGCTTAAACAGAAAATACATACAGACTTAACAAAGATTATGGACCTTTCGTGACGAGAAATAAAACGTTATAAGAAAGTATATAGCATTTGTAAACGAATACTTTTGGTATTTAGTAATGTTTAAAGCTCATTGAAAATATAAATATGTTTAATTTAATTGTACTGTTAAAAAATTAGGATTTAAATTTTGTCTTTAGGAAAACATCTTTCTTTGTGTTCTGTTTGTCAAATCTGACATTATTACTTCACTTAATAAAATGAGATATTTTGGTAAATACTAACCCAATAAAACCAGAATAGCGTAGACTATTAATCTCTGATGACTTCCTTGATGTTTTAATTTTACATGTATCTTAAAATTCGTCAAACGGCGGACCGCACAAAACATCGGTGGGGGTGGAGGTTGCTGTAGTAAACAAATAGAAAATGTCTGAAAATCAATAAAAACACTTTAGAATATTATTTTACAATTTCACACAACAACAACAAGTACTGTACAAACAAATATAAATTAAACTGTTTACTGTGTACTACAAAACTGTAAGTCATGTAAGTAATAAGAATGTATCATATAATAACCAGTATACATATTGTACCGATACACAAAAATAACTAATAGCTTAATGTTTAGAATTTGCCAAACATGTAGTCTACTTTCATTTCAGTTGAAAAAAGTCTGCCGACTGCATAAAAAAATCCTGTCATTAAAATATTGGGGGGTGATATTCAGTTCCCAATTTAATTGTCGTGTTTTGAATCTTAACCTGATCTTGTTTCAGACTGATAGAACATGGCGTTATAAACAAAAAACAACAATGTCATTCTTCTCAGGCTGCTCTCACTACAAAAAAACAAATAAAAATGGATGTTGTATCCCTCGAGCATCACCTGACTTGCTATTGTCTATTTCTATATTGTATGAGCTATGTAACAGTAATCTTTCCCATGATATACAACACCACTAACACATCACCATGACCTATAAAACTATTAAGAGTATATTATATTCTATGTATAACTATTTAAATTTTCAGTCTCTTTTCAAATCTTCATCTCTTCAATAGCTCTTCACTCGGGCACTAGCCGGGCTTTTCTTTTGGTCCCAACTAGTGAAAGTAGGTTTTCTCGGGGTACTCCCGTCCTCCCCCCCACACATACACACCAAATTCTTGGGCGTTGGATCTATAGATCTCAGCCATGGCACTTGGATCTACTGACCGCAGCCAGGCCTTGCAAAGGCCCGTTTACTTCAGTTTCTTTCGATAAATTGTCGACAGTGGCTGCCGACTTGCTCCTTCTACAAGATCAACCGGCTTCTGCTACGTCTTGGACTTGTCTTCACTTCCGCCCACTTGCCTCACCATCACCTGTGTATATATATATATTTCTTTCTTTATATATATATATATATTAAATTATATATATATTTATTTATTTGTTTTTCTCTTTTTTTCCTTTTTTCTATTATTTTATTCATTTAATTTTTTATTTTTTTTTATTTTTCTATTTTAATTATTTATTCACCCATATGGTCCAGTAAAACCGATGACCTCTCATTGAACTTCTAACCTCTAGCCTCGAGCAGGGTGAAAGAGGATTGCTAATCTTCGGGCAACCCTGATTATTAATTATTTCTTCTGAAGTAATTAAGTTTAAATCAAAATAACTGCATGAAATAAATAAATAAACACACACACTGACCTGAAGTCGAAAGGCGGAAGACTTTCGAAACGTCGTCCTCTACATTTGTATGTTTCTACAACAGGCAGTTGCTGTCCATTTGAAACTTATATTCATTATGAATACTCTGCCTAAACAACCCATCAATAGTCACTTCCTGATAAGCTTTCCATTAAATACCAAAACTTATCAGTTTGGCTTGATTATGAAAGACAAAAACACTCTATAAGCTGCTATTGATATGCGTAGTATATTACTTTAAAAGTTATATCCAGATCAAATCCTTTATTGTCATTCAAATGTTGCATAATAGTTTTGTTCTTAATGTAATTGGTTCATTTGTGTTATGACAACTCATGGATGGCTTTATACACGTGTGCAACATCAAACACATATTTATCTATGCACGTATATTGCCATACATATATATTGCCATTACACATCGTTACACATAACATTGA
>NW_013666378.1:228467-229456 GCF_000517525.1 Limulus polyphemus | reverse complement strand
CATAATCAGACATTAGAGAGTGTTTTGTTAAAAACAGTATAATCAGACATTAGAGAGTGTTTTGTTAAAACAGTATAATCAGACATTAGAGAGTGTTTTGTTAAAAACAGTATAATCAGACATTAAAGAGCGTTTTATTAAAATAATATAATCAGACATTTGAGAGTGTTTTGTTAAAAACAGTATAATCAGACATTAAAGAGTGTTTTGTTAATAACAATATAATCAGACATAGAGAGTGTTTTATTAAAAACAGTATAATCAGACATTAAGAGTGCTTTATTAATAACAATATAATCAGACATTAAACAGTGTTTTGTTAATAACAATATAATCAGACACTAGAGAGTGTTTTATTAAAAACAGTATAATCTGACATTAAAGAGTGCTTTATTAATAACAATATAATCAGACATTAAAGAGCGTTTTATTAATAACAATATAATCAGACATTACAGAGTGTTTTATTAAAAACAATATAATCAGACATTAGAGAATTTTTATCGAAAGTAACATAATTAGACAGCTTAAACGGTAAGTTGGCGAATAAGAAGCAGACCTGACCATCGATGAAGCATAATTTTAAAAGGGAGAATAGTAATATTCTAATTACAAGTTGCTTGTGTATGCCGCTGGGAACGATCCTTTTCGTTTAAGATCGTCAGGCTGGCTTTGGAATAAGGCCTCCGCTTTTACATGAGTCGCTATTCATCTCATAAATTCATACATCATTATTTCTCACTGTGTGCGTGTGTATATATTATTATTTCAGAAATAAGATAACTACTTTTTCTTTTGGGCAGAGTTAAAACTACGATCCGTAACCAATAATTCAAGAGTTAAATCTACGATCCGTAACCAATAATTCAAGAGTTAAAACTACGATCTGTAACCAATAATTCAGGAGTTAAAACTACGATCCGTTACCAATAATTCAAGAGTTAAAACTACGATCCGTTACCAATAATTCAAGAGTTAAAACTACGATC
>NW_013666378.1:216842-227721 GCF_000517525.1 Limulus polyphemus | reverse complement strand
CCCGCCCCTGGACGGAAGTTATGTAAATTCATGATTAACGAAAGGTTATCTTAAGACATGAAAAGCTGCTTCCCTTATATGTAATTGTAAAAAAACACAAAAACTACAAAACACAAAATGTGAAACCTCAACTATTATGACGTATTATTCAATATGTCCTTACCCTTTAGTTTGTCTATAATGCTTATATTGAAATAAGATATACTATTTTCTATCTTATTCAAACGCTCACATTTATATACATACTTATTTTCGATACATCGACCAACGCTGTAAACTGTCTTTCATTGAAGTTCCTTTAACTGAAATCCATAAAGACATTTTTATGGCCTTTTATCTCAAGAGCAGACATAAAATCGTTTTGCGTTTCATTTAAATGTTATATAATAAAATTTATCTGCATTCTTTAGCTGGTTACGGCCCTTTCTGGATATATATGCATAAGGGTATAGGACTTTAAAACTTTTCGCTTTTATTTAGATCTCTCGAGATATAGAACGTGTGGCTATTCTATATGAAAACTCCGTCTCAAAAAATAAATTAGATCCTATGAACTGTGGCACTGAGAGATTGATAAATTTTATTCCTTTCGATTTTATGGATTATATTATAATGCTATTTACAATAGTTATGGCGCAACAAATATTTTATTTGAAAACGTGTATGAACTTCACACTTTATTGAGATTCAGGATTGAGGATTGAGAATTTTTGTGGCACATTTTAAAGCTTAGTTTTATTGGCAGACAAAGAAACGCAGCCAGAAATATTCAAATCGGTTCATCCTGCACTATGCACCGAACTAAAAACCACGATATCACTTACCCTGTTCTAGGCTTTTCCGTTCGTTCGATTGTTTGATTTAAGCTCAAAGCTACACAATGAACTACGTGTGCTGTACTCACTACGGGTATAGAAATCTAATTTTTAGCGTTATAAGACCTACCGCTAAGCCACTGGGGACCAGTTGAAGACAGTAAAACATATGTTCTCTTTTAAAATAAAAGAAAATGACCGAAACAAGCGAGTCAGGCTTCCTAACCACCTGGCAAAATTGTTTGTACTGTTTGAGAAGTAAAAAAAAAAAAACAATAAAAAAAACGTACATTTCTTGCGAACGAAGTATGTTTTCAAAAATGTGTTAAATGTGACGTATCTATATAAATATAATAGCACTGTCTGTTGTATGTCGCAGGGTGTCGATGGATCTTCACCAAAATTGGTATGGAGGTTCAGTGGGTCCATGGAGAGATACGTACAAATGTTCAGTTTTGCATTTCGCGTTTTGTGGTTTTTATGGGCATTTTTTTTACCACCACTTCGTTTCCTGTAGATGGAGCTTCGTCAAATTTGGTGTGGAGGTTCAATGGGTTCATGAGGAGATACATACAAATTTTCAGTTTTGCGTTTTTTATGGGCGTTTTTGTTTTACCACTACTTCGCCCCCTGTTGATGGATCTTCACTAAATTTGGCACTAAGTTTGTTGGGTCCATGCAGAAATATATGCAATATGTCCTTACCATTTAGTTTGTCTATAATACTTAGAATGAAATATGACGTATTATTCAATATGTCCTTACCATTTAGTTTGTCTATAATACTTAGAATGAAATATGACGTATTATTCAATATGTCCTTACCATTTAGTTTGTCTATAATACTTAGAATGAAATCAGAAGCCTAGATTCTCGTTGGTTACTACATATATTCACTTCGCTTCACCTTCTACTAATCACTTATACAGAAGCCTAGATTTTCGTTGGTTACTACATATATTTATTTCGTTTCGCCTTCTTCTAATCACTTATACAGAAGCCTAGATTCTCGTTGGTTACTACATATATTTATTTCGTTTCGCCTTCTTCTAATCACTTATACAGAAGCCTATATTCTCGTTGGTTACTACATATATTTATTTCGTTTCGCCTTCTTCTAATCACTTATACAGAAGCCTAGATTCTCGTTGGTTACTACATATATTTATTTCGTTTCGCCTTCTTCTAATCACTTATACAGAAGCCTTGATTCTCGTTGGTTACTACATATATTTATTTCGTTTCGCCTTCTTCTAATCACTTATACAGAAGCCTTGATTCACGTTGGTTACTACATATATTTATTTCGTTTCGCCTTCTTCTAATCACTTATACAGAAGCCTAGATTCTCGTTGGTTTACTACATATATCTATTTCGTTTCGCCTTCTTCTAATCACTTATACAGAAGCTTAGATTCTCGTTGGTTTACTACATATATTCACTTCGTTTCGTCTTCTACTAATCTTTTTCCAAAGCCGAAACAAATTTCTACGAAAATGAAAAAACAAATTCACGAGTAATTTATTGCAACCAATATTTTCATCTCCAAATTGATTTATAAAATCAAATTAACATAACGATTGTAGCTTGTTTTAATCCAGTTAAGTGTTGTTTTGTATTAAACAGTCAACTGCGTACAAGACATCTTGGCCAACATGACGGGACCAACATAGTTATAGAATACGCTTACAAACTCATTAACAAGCGTAAACTAATAAGATTCTTTTACGAAAAGTGTATAATATTATAAACATATGTGTATATCATTATGAATTGAAAACTTATAAAACTGATACTGAATAAAACTAAGTTTAAACACATGCATAACTAAATCTATACGATAAGGAATGTTCAGTATGCTAGCAACCTAAAACACACACATACGTGTATTTAGTCGCGTGTTTGAGCAACAAAAACTTGCAAAAAACGAAACTACAAAAACTGACAAAAGTATTGATCAAAAGAGAAAAAAAAGAGCAAGAAATTAATTTACATGCACAAACATATTATGTGTGCATATAAATAAAACACAATAAAAATTCAAACATATTATGTGTGCATATAAATAATAAACAATAAAAATTCAAACATATTATGTGTACATATAAATAAAACACAATAAAAATTCAAACATATTATGTGTGCATATAAATAAAAAACAATAAAAATTCAAACATATTATGTGTGCATATAAATAAAAAAATAAAAATATATTCATATTACAGTTATTGTGTGTGGTTTTTGCCTATATGGGCATCATAATAGTTTGTTCAAAGAATATATCTAATCTGTCTATAATGTTTAGATTGAAATAAGACGCACTATTTAATATATCCTTACCCTTTAGTTTGTCTATGATACTTAGATTCAAATAAGACGCACTATTTAATATATCCTTACCCTTTAGTTTGTCTATGATACTTAGATTCAAATAAGACGCACTATTTAATATATCCTTACCCTTTAGTTTGTCTATGATACTTAGATTCAAATAAGACGCACTATTTAATATATCCTTACCCTTTAGTTTGTCTATGATACTTAGATTCAAATAAGACGCACTATTTAATATATCCTTACCCTTTAGTTTGTCTATAATACTTAGATTGAAATAAGACGCAATATTTAATATATCCTTCAGTTTGTCTACAATACTTAGATTAAAATAAGACGTACTACTTAATATATCCTTACCCTTTAGTATGTATGTATTACTTATATTGAAATAAACGCACTATTTAATATAACCTTACTCTTTAGATCATCTATAATACTTAGGTTGAAATAAACGCACTATTTAATATATCCTTACCCTTTAGTTTGTCTATAATGTTTAGATTGAAATAAGACGCAGTATTTAATATATCCTTTAGTTTGTCTATGATACTTAGATTGAAATATGACGTATTATTCAATATGTCCTTACCATTTAGTTTGTCTACAATACTTAGATTAAAATAAGACGTACTACTTAATATATCCTTACCCTTTAGTTTGTATATATATTATTTAGATTGAAATAAACGCACTATTTTCGTTGGTTACTACATATATTCACTTCGCTTCACCTTCTACTAATCACTTATACAGAAGCCTACATTCTCGTTGGATTACTACATATATTTACTTCGCTTCGCCTTCTACTAATCACTTATACAGAAGCCTAGATTCTCGTTGGTTACTACATATATTCACTTCGCTTCACCTTCTACTAATCACTTATAACCAATAGAGTACGACAAAAAAGATGGCCATGGTGACACATGTGACACGGTGTTATTGAATTCGAGTCAAACTACAGTAGTTAGTTCTAGTCTACTTTAATAATTAACAAGAGGGAATCCTCAATAGCCGCGGCACTCCAAATTATTTTAGGCGGGATTAGAGTATACTAATCTACGAGACCTTTTTATTAGCTGTATTTTTGTGTACCAGTAATACCAAGCGTGGGGCGCGCGTATATCCGATTCAAATTTATTACTCATCAAGATCTCTACCAGCCTACCCTCAAATTGAAATTCCTTTAGGCAGGATTAGAGTAAATTAATCTATGAGACCTTGGGCGTGGTCAAATACATCAATTGAAAGGGCTTGACCTCCTGAGGCCAAAAATTGTAATTAGATCTCAAATCGGTCAATAGATGACGGAGCTAAGAGCTAGAAGTTTGTTTTTGAAAAAAAAACAAAAAACTCAGAGCCGTTCTATAAGCCACTTTGCCGCGGCAAAAAAAAATCTAGATATATGAAACAATCATTTTAAATTTAGAGTGTCATCATATTAAAACATGCCTAGCTGTGTGCATGCAAGTTTGCCTTATCCATCTTCATGTATATTGTACTATCACGTATAGCGGTGAGATGATTTGAAGTAAGACATATCTTATGGTCATTTTCTTTGTTAATCAGATAAAAGAAATGCAAGACAAGGTTTTTATATTGTGGATTTAATTGTTGCAGCAAGTACGCATTTTGGATATAATTGATATGCCTGAAAGCGAAAAAATAACTTAAATATACCAATACCATTTAATGTTTGAGTTAAGCTAAGACTTGGATAAATATTTACGTATTTGCTGAACCTCGTCAGCAAATTAACTTATCTTTCTTCTTTACTCATAGCCCAACAACGTCTGTGACGTAGAGGTCTAATGCGTTCTTTGATTCGCCTCACCCTCTGCTGTAAACCATAGTTTCGCCTATTCAAGAATCATCAGCACAGCTTGGGTTAACAGACCAAAGAGATGCAATTTAAGCCTCTTGCAATGGTGGTGTGTGTGCATAATATTTATGTTTTTTTAACTCACCTTACGGTAACCTAAATCAATTTAACCTTTGCTGAAAAAGAGGTAAGTCTATAACATACTCATTAAACAACTGATCCGCTGTGTAATATCGAATAATAAATTAGGCACAATGTCATAATATCATTCACATACACAAATTAGATAAGGTTATTGTAAGGTGAGTTTAAAAGGATTCAAATTCCCCATAAATACCAAACAATGTTCTAAAATTCTGACTGTAACGGTCGATCGCAGACAACCGTACGTGATGTGTATGGAAAAGATGAAACACTTATGACTCAATTTGGGGAAGTATAAGATGGATTTTTTCTAAGGCTTCTGGGTTCGATAATGAGGTATTCAGTAACTTGTATCATTCATTTCCTTCATTTGTGTGGTTGTTAACGTCTTGTTACTACATGAATAATAACGTAGAAATGCTACATTTGTAAGTGAAACTAGAATCTGCGTCTAGAGGATTTCAAATAAGGAACACGTAGAAAGGACTACGTGAGATGGTAGTTATGCACATATACAGAAGCCTAGATTACTACATATATTCACTTCGCTTCACCTTTTACTAATCACTTATACAGAAGCCTAGATTACTACATATATTCACTTCGCTTCACCTTTTACTAATCACTTATACAGAAGCCTAGATTCTCGTTGGTTACTACATACATGTATATTCACTTCGTTCCGCCTTCTACTAATCACTTATACAGAAGCCTAGATTCTCGTTGGTTACTACATATATTCACTTCGCTTCACCTTTTACTAATCACTTATACAGAAGCCTAGATTCTCGTTGGTTACTACATACATGTATATTCACTTCGTTCCGCCTTCTACTAATCACTTATACAGAAGCCTAGATTCTCGTTGGTTACTACATACATTTACTTCGCTTCGCCTTCTACTAATCACTTATACAGAAGCCTATATTTTCGTTGGTTACTACATACATTTACTTCGCTTCGCCTTCTACTAATCACTTATACAGAAGTCTAGATTCTCGTTTGATTACTACATATATTTACTTCGCTTCGCCTTCTACTAATCACTTATACAGAAGCCTATATTCTCGTTGGTTACTACATATATTCACTTCGCTTCACCTTCTACTAATCACTTATACAGAAGCCTAGATTCTCGTTGGATTACTACATATACTCACTTCGCTTTGTCTTCTACTAATCACTTATACAGAAGCCTAGATTCTCGTTGGATTACTACATATATTTATTTCGTTTCGCCTTCTTCTAATCACTTATACAGAAGCCTAGATTCGATAGACTAGAGAAAATACAGGTAGTCAAAACTACCCACCGCTAGCTCTTGGACTATATTTGTCAGTCCAAATAATAGGATTTGACCATCCCTCTTATATCGTACCCACACCCCCAAAGTACAGAACGTGATTATATTTTGGGGAGCGAATAATGGAACCTCGTATCCGGCACGCTAAACAATGGGCCACGCTCGGCCTTCTTTGACTGCATTTCACCCAATGTATTTTGTGTTCAACACGTTTTATTTTTACAGAACCTTTTGACAATATGGATCTGAATTTGTTTTTTGTGTCTTCGATTTATTTTAATAAAATCAGGAAAACCAGGCCGATTTTGCGAAATAACGTATTACCCCCTAATTAGTAATCCAATATATAATCCACTTTTATTACCGTAATTTTGATTTGAAAAAAAAATGAAGAAAAATACACCCACACACACACTTATTAGCATTGAAATCAACAAACCACATGTGAAAAATACAATCCGGAACTGCACAAATACTATTAATAGCGACCTCCTCCTGTTGCAGTTTGCAACGCCCCCGGAGGCGTTAATTAGGGGCAATAGAATCAAACCGTAGAATTATCATAATACTGGGGATTTTTAGGTACGGAGAATGTGTTTCTTTTGGAACTTTTCAATAGCTACACATAGTCGTCCCCAATTTTGAAGATACACACTAGAGAGAAGACAGCTACTTACCAACACACACAACTTTTGGGCTAGTCTTCTCTGATCAAATGGTGTGATTTGACCGTCACTCTTATAGCGCACTTACGGAACCAAGCTGTTAAGCGCGCTTTTGTGGCATCGGATTACAAACCATGAATCCTCGGATTCACAGTTTGGACAAACAAATCTGGGCCACTCCATGTTTACGAGGACTTTATGGAAGATAAACCTTTTTAATTGCACGACGATCCCTAGTTGAAATATGTATGGAAGACATCACAAAATATCGATAATTATAATAATTCAAAGTAGTATCCTACAACTTCAAATCTTGCTGGTGTGTGTGTGTGTGTGCCAATATCAGTAACTAATATCGACGCTTTGGGGGCTTTAGGCTATGTTACTATTATTATTACTTTTATCCAACTTGATTAAAATAAAAATAGATAAGACACGCTTGAAATAATGGAGGGTTCCATTTTCCCGATGCTTTGATTATTTAATAATTATTAGTTTGTAAAAAAAATAAGTATATGTCCTTAAAAATTATTAAGCTAAAGATTATAAGTTATTTTTAGAAGATCTCCAAAATATCGTAATTTAAAGTTTCTTATTAAAATAAAAAGCAAGACAAAAAAAATCTTTTTCTGTGATTTAGAATAAAAATTGAACATTTGGGTGTACATTCGAATTGAAATATCTAACCCAACACAATATGGTTTTTAATTATTATAAGGACCTTTCGCGACAATGGTTATTTTATTATTTATCATACAAGGTTATCAACATATCGTTTACCGATTTTATCCAGTTGTTCAACTACAAGCTGCAACGATAAATGACCCGGCATGGCCAGGTGGATAGGGCACTCGACTCGCAATCTGAGGGTCGCAGGTTCGAATCCCCGTCCACCAAACATGCTCGCCCTTTCAGCCGTGGGGGCGTTATAATGTGACGGTTAATCCCACTATTCGTTGGTAAAAGAGTAGCCCAAGAGTGGGCGGTGGGTAGTGATGACTAGCTGCCTTCCCTCTAGTCTTACACTGCTAAATTAGGGACAGCTAGCGCAGATAGCCCTCGAGTAGCTTTGCGCGAAATTCAAAAACAAACAAACAAGCAGCGATAAATAAATAATTGTAAATTAAAAAAGAAAAAGAAAAAAATTGAGACACAGAAGTTGATTACATTATATTAAAGCTCTTTAGAATTTCACAACATCATTACAGTCCATGTCGCAACGTTCGGTTATGATCTAGCTTATTGTGAAGATATACTGGTCAAGTCGTCGAACGCAACGTCTATGGTTTTCTGTGCTATAGGTCTGTTGAAAAGGACACTGAAAAATACATGTCCTCTTACATTAGATGGATTATGGAAATCCAACAGGGAGGAGTGGTGTGCTTTGAACATGACAGACTTACGATCGAGCTTTTTGCAATGGAAACTACGCTGTAGGGCTATTGTCAAAATGCACAGTGGTGAATAGTATGATAACCCGTTTCTCTCTCTTGCTGCTTCAGATATGCGACTGTTAAACAGGAGGTTTGACTGGAAGCCATATCTTGGTGAACCCATACCTTCTTGGTTATGTTGCAGTACTACTGCCTGGGTCAGGTAGACGGTTTTTGCCAATGACCTTTCTGTTTATAGGTTCTCATCTGTTACAAAACGCCACACTTTGCTTATCACGGTTGAAGTGCAGTTTGTTGCAGGTCTTTTTCTGGATAGTTTTGGAACCCAAAGTTGATCCATACTCCTTTTTGTTTCTTCGCAATGTCATTAAGTACAAGGGATATTCCCATCTTAGAAATGCCAGTTCTCCAATATGTATGCATATTTATGATCTAAATGTATGAAAACGATTGTTACATACACTTCTCAAAGCGATCAGTTTTCGGTGTTATTACACTACCTACAAAACGGCAAACAATATTAAAAAATATAGTCCTTATACATTTAGTTCCACCGTGACTTTATATCGGTTGTTGTTGCCACGTGATTTGCTGGTTTGTATATTCAAATCATTTTTCATATAACGTACTCAAACCTCTGTAGTTTGGAAATGATCGTCATTTCTTGCACAGATCTAACACATTCTTATCTTCTTTCCCCACTGCTTTAAAGCAAGTACATGATCTCCATGGCTATTTGATAATGAAGAAGTAATCTGAGCAAAACGAAATTTCTACATAATACAAATAAAACTGCCTTCAAATTATATACTTCGAAATTAACGATATGCGTTTTCTATCTTAGGTGAATTTAAAAAATAACAACATTTTCCTAACTTTTAGACTTATAAAGACTTGATGATAAATTATTGATTTTTAGATTGTAGCTAGTTCTACTCTACTTGAGGCAATTAATGACAAAAAAGTCATCTTAAATGAGCCGATAAATAGATCTTATATCCATTATATGTCAAGTGTTATTATTTTCTTGAAAGCTTGTCTTACTTTTTATTTTATAGTGTTTTTTTATATATAATTTACCTGATAGCTTCTTTATTTATAGGCGGATTCACAAAATTACGAAATTTTTGAAATTTTAATACTTAAAAGAAGAGGCCAAAGAAACATTTTATCTCTACGTGTGTGTTTTCAAACTATTTTGGGAAACTTTTAGAAAGAAAAAAAAAAAGATGAATATTGCGAAAGATTTAAGCCTTTTCCAACAAAAGACATTTTTAATTGTTAAAGATGTTGCCGTGAGGCCAAAACGTCGAAGATGTTTTTGGTTACAGATATTATATTTAACAAATGTTTTAGAAATTTAGATGTTCGTTTTATCAAACAGGACTAAAGTGTTTGAAGTTTTAGAATTTTTCTAAGCACGCAATGTTTATAGTAAAGATATAAACGCAAAGCATTCTAAATAACGGTAAGTTTACTTTGATAAATATATGAAAAGGTGGTATAAAAACTGCTAATTATTAGCACTATAAGCCTCCAGACTTACCGCTGAGCTACTGACGAGCGAATAGTTAATGAGCAGTCTGAAAATAAGGTTTACTGACATCAGTAAATGCCATGGAAAATAGCACTATATATATATATCAAATGCCACATTACTTTGACGTTCTTATATTATTAGCAATTTGATATTTTTAAATTGAGCATTCCAAAGGTGAAATTTCCACATAGTTTTAAAAAGAAGAGGATACAGAGCGAGTTTCGAAACGGTTCTTTTTTGCTTATTAATTGAACAAAAGATCTAAATAATTAGGCCTAAATATCGACATTTTCAATCTTCGTCTCGTTCATTTATTAGGAGAGGAATTACCAGGATTTATTATGCATGTGAACAGAGATTTTAAAATCCATTGACATAGTTTAATATCTCTGACATTTCCACCACAATGAAAGGATATTCGATCCCAGTTGCTTGACTCGTTAGAATGCCTTCTGCTCGTCAAGCCGAAACCAGGTTTCGAATCCAGCTTATACAGAAAACGAACAAACGAATTGTGTAGGACTATGTGCCATTACAAACTTATATTGCATTGTAAAACTTACAGAAGGTTTTTTTCTCTCTCTCCCTTTTTTATCGCTGCCATAAATACACCGCAAGAGCTTTCAGATTTTACTAAATACTTGAGATAGAATTGTTCTATACTATAAGATGTGTATTCGGTGAAATTCAATAGTTCACTGTTGCTTAAAGGGTTGAGTTGTTGTTATTTTCTTTTAATAAAATGTAAAATATCTTTATAATAAAGTTTTCCTGTCAAGGCCCTTACCATAAGCGCCTCCAAGAAGTTGGTCAGCCCCACAGAAATAACTCTTATTGCTGCTGAAAATAGCTTATATT